>NC_035435.2:36807093-37107093 GCF_002127325.2 Helianthus annuus
AAAAAATCAATTATGTGCAACAGTTGGATCACAATCTCCTGAGTGTTTCTCAGATCTGCGACAAGAAGTTCACCGTGCATTTGATGATGCCGGTTGTTATGTGCTGAAGCCAGGATTCAAGATTCCCCGCAGAATGGATTCTCTTATCAGCACCAAGAGTTAATGATTTGTATGTCCTTGATATGAGCCAAGCAATAACTAAGTCCAAACAAGTTACTTGCTTTATTTCAAAAGCCACTGAAAAGGAGACGATCTCTTGGCACAGACGGATGGTCATATTCACCTCAGAAAAATGAATCACCTTGTCAAAAACAATTTGGTGAGAGGTGTCAATGTGAAGAATTTTCAACTTCAAGATGTCTGTGTGCCGTGTCAGAAAGGGAAGCAGATCAAGAAATCACATCCATTGAAGAAGGTTAACATTGTCAACATGCCACTTGAACGTCTGCATATGGACCTTTTTGGCCCTGTCAAACACAAGAGTGTGCACGGGGAAGTTTTCTGCTTGGTAGTTACTGATGACTATTCAAGATTTTCATGGGTTGACTTCATGGTTCACAAGAGTGAGACTCCAGAAATTCTAAAGAATTTGATCACCTTGTTGGAAAATCTTTATAATCTAAAGGTGAGGCGAATTCGAAGCGACAACGGAACCGAGTTCAAAAACAGGGTTATGGATGAATTTTGCATTGCAAAAGGAATCCTTCATGAATACAGCTCTCGGTACACACCACAACAAAATGGAGTCGCTGAAAGAAAGAACAGAACCTTAATTGAGACTGCAAGAACCATGTTGGTTGAGTCTCAGCTTCCAGTTCGATTCTGGACTGAAGCTGTTGCCTCGGCTTGCTACACGTTAAACAGGGTTCTCACAGTGAAAAGACATGGCAAAACGTGCTTCGAACTCCTACACAAGAAGACTCCTGACTTGGAATATCTAGAACCTTTTGGTGCACCATGTACCATGATTGAGCCTGACGGGAAGTTTGGTGCCAAAGCTATCGAAGGTTACTTCCTTGGGTATGCTACTCCTAATCTGCGAGTATGGAACCTGACTACCAAAAGGATTGAAGAATGGGGTGAAGTAAGAGTTCAAAGATATTCTAATCCTCCGAAGCCTTCTGGAGACCCATGGATGTTCGATTATGATGGTCTTTTCGACTCATTTAATCTGCGACATTTGATGATGACAATGCAATTGCTCAAATGTTGTCTGAAAGCGAGAATGCGACTGGCTCTCAGTTAGCTCGTGCAATCATTGTTGACTCACAAGCATCTTCTTCTGTCAACAATCTCGTTTCAAATGAGGTGTTTAATGATGCTGTCGATTACAATTTGTCATCGGAAGATGAGGAGTATGTTGATGCAAATGATGGTGAAGCACCGCGTCCGGTTCAAGGTACTTCAGAAGCAACGGATCCAGTGTCTGCGCCAATTATCCAAGAAGAAAATGTATCATCTTCTACAACTCAACAGCTTCAGAATGATATCGGGAATTTAAATATCAATAACTTGAGGTCAAATGTTGAAATTCCTCCAGTTTCTGAAACCCGAATTCATAACATTCATCCTCAGCAGAATATTATAGGTGATGTTTTCAGTGGTGTAAGGACAAGGAATCAAATCAGAAATAACGAAAATGCTGGCTTGTATGCTGAGATACGAGAATCGGGACAACAAAATGATTGGTCTTTCGCCTGCTATGTTAGCCAAGAAGAGCCTAGATCTTGGAAGGAGGCATTGAAAGATGATTCCTGGGTGGAAGCCATGCAAGAAGAACTTCAGCAGTTCGAGAAGTTGGGCATATGGAAATTGGTTGATAGGCCCGACAACTACAAAAAGATCGGAACTCGTTGGGTGTTTAAGTGCAAGAAGGACGACCGTGGGATTGTTGTCCGAAACAAAGCAAGGTTTGTTGTTCAAGGCTTCAGTCAGATCGAAGGTATTGACTACAATGAAGTGTATGCACCTGTTGCTCGTCTGGAGGCTATTAGAATCTTTCTAGCATACGCATCCTTCAAGAAATTCAAGGTGTACCAGATGGATGTTAAAAGTGCTTTTCTACACGGAGTAGTCGAAGAGGAAGTATATGTCGAGCAACCACCGGGGTTTGAAGATCCATTACATCCTGACAGGGTTTTACTACTTAACAAGGCATTATATGGTCTTCATCAAGCACCTCGGGCCTGGTATGAAACACTGTCTACCTACCTGCTGAGCAATGGGTTTAGACGGGGTTTGATCGATTGTACCTCTTCATCAAGGAAAAAGGTGAAGATCTTCTGTTGGTAAAAGTGTATGTCGATGACATTATCTTTGGTTCTACCGATGATAAGTTATGCAAGGAATTTGAAAAGGTGATGCAAGATCGATTCGAGATGAGTGCGATGGGTGAAATGACGTTATTCTTGGGTTTGCAAGTTAATCAGTCCGAATCTGGAATTTTTATCCATCAAACCAAGTACGTCGGAGACATCTTGAGCCGGTTCCAGATGTCCGATTCGAAGCCAATTTCTACTCCTCTTCCGCAGAATCACGGGATTACTCCGGATGAAAAAGGGGAAGCTGTGGATTCTTCACTTTATCGTGCTATGATTGGATCCTTAATGTATCTCACCGCATCAAGACCCGACATTATGTATCCAACTTGTCTTCTCGCTAGGTACCAAGCGAATCCGAAGGTCCCTCACTATGCTGCTGTCAAAAGGATTTTTCGGTATCTGAAGGGTTGCCCTGACACCGGGTTATGGTACCCTAAGGATGATAACTTCGATCTCAAGGCTTACAGTGATTCTGATTTCGGCGGCTGCAAGAAAGATGGCAAATCAACTACAGCAGGATGTCAGTTCTTAGGCAATCGCCTAGTCACTTGGCAGTGCAAGAAGCAGACATGTGTGGCTACATCTACATGTGAAGCGGAATACATTGCTGCGTCTAGTTGCTGCTCCCAGGTTCTATGGATCCAACAACAGATGCGGGACTACGGTTTTGAATTCCTAACTACTCCTATTTATGTTGATAATGAAGCTGCTTTACAGATCACTAGAAATCCTGTACAACACTCAAAAACGAAGCACATCGATATTAAATATCACTTCATACGTGATTGCTTTGAAAAGAGACTTATCGATGTGGTTCACATTCATACCGATCACCAACGTGCCGACCTTTTTACCAAATCATTTGATAAATCAAGATTTGATTATTTACTTTTGGTAAACGGCATAAAGGTGAAGCAAGAGTAACCGACATCAGGAAATCGTTTTTGTAAATATTTTTCTAAAACCAAAAATCCAAAAATATGTTTTTACTTTATTTTATTTTTGAATTTTAGGGGGAGAAAGTTTCAAGAAAAATACAAAAACATTGAAAAACCACAAAAATACAAAAATATGTCTTTAATTTATTTACTTTCTGCATTTAAGGGGGAGAAAATTCAGAAAAACACAAGAACAATAGAAAAACAAAAATGAGTTTCTTGGTAATATAAGAGAAAGTGATATTACGTCAGAGGTCGGTTGAAACATGCTTCTAGAAATCAAAAGAAAAGAAATTGATAAGTAGCTCTACTAATGATGTACCGGTAGACTCACGATCATTTTAAAGTATGCAGGAGATATAAACATAACGAACTGAAGACCGCGTGGGAACCGCTCATTGGCATATGGTCTTGGTACCGAAATTTCGTTTGATAGATTGCCGAGGTTCTGAGATATTCGGGGTTTATGCTGTTTATCATCTGGGTATCATGGTTGTTTCTATAAAAGACAAAGTCTAAGTTCTTCCATGATACCATACATACGTGTACATAATTCATACTGCATTCGACCTCAATAAGTGATAAACAATCACATGTCCATACAAAATAAGTGATAAAATATCACAATTATCCGGGAGTCAAGTTCGTCTCTCTGCTGTACGGAAGTACTGACCTGTTCACGGACTTGCTCCTGTGCCCTCATGCATCGAAAATCAAGTTCCTCATCAATAAGTGATTCTATCACATAGGGCTTGTTTTCACCTCAAATAAGTGACTTGTTCACATTTTATATACATTAAAAACGGATGATAAATGGTATACTCCCCAGTAAGATGAACTCTCGTGCATACCTTGATACGGGAATGTGTCGTGAGTGGATGAACACCGGTCGGTAAGTATAAATCATACCTTAAATGTATCTCATTGTATTATGATTACACTTGATCGCTGAGTTTAAGTGGACAACAATATCGGTAATTGTGGTAGAATACTTATCCGCATCTGTAAAAGAATTTTAAAAGGAAATGTGTTTTGACAAAAGACCGCAAGCTGATATGATTCTCTTCGCCAGAAACTCGCAAAAATATTGTTGTGTTTGTACATATTTATTTACTGCTTAATTTTTCTTGTCTTATTTTAAACAGTTTTGTCGTTTGGTGCATATCAACACGACATTAGCGGTGATTTCGTTTGATAACATTCAAAGGATATTAAAATTGTTATCTTTTATTTTATCAAAATCCAAAACCCAAAAAGATTTTCATTTTAATATTATTTTTGATTAACTGATGTTGGTGCTCAATCCGATACCTGACAAGCCGAGATACTTCATAAAACTAACCTTTGCAAAACTTCATAACGGACATTTTTTCAAAATGGTCATTTCTGAAAACCTCAAAAATTTGAAGGGTTTGAATTGGAAATTCCCAAAAATCCAAAGTGTTGGTGGAAATCTGATCCTTCGAGGAAGCAATGGCCCTCGAAAGATCAGATCGTCAATGAAAGTCAATGAAAGTCAATCCTCTCAGTCGAAAGATGATTTGGTCAACGAAGGATTTGACCAAATTGATCTTTCGAGCTGATCAGACCTTCTTGAAAGATGGATAGGGTTGAAAGATATCTTTCGAAGGATAACAACAAATATCTGGTATCCTTCGATCCAGATCTTTCAAATATCTTGTATCCTTCGATCCAGATAGGGATCCTTCGACCCAAAGTTGATCTTTCGAATCACCTTTACATCTTTCGAAAGGTCATTTATCCTTCGAGATAGTTCGACTTTCGAGGTCAGACTATATAAAGGTGTCATCTTCTTCACAACATCATAACAGTTTCAAATTGCATCTTTCAAAACCCTCATTACCCCGAAACTCTGCCAAAATTTTTCAAGAAGTTAAAGTATCAGGATTTCTTTAACACACACGGTAGGATGATCATGTTTTTCCTAACAAACATTAACACAAACAACAACATTATGAAATCTTCATTTGATCATGTTATATTACCCATATTGCTCCGATTTTCAGTTTATGAAAATCATGGATAAACTGTGTGTTATATTCAATGTGTAAATGTTGCAAGCATAGTGTTAGGTTTGTTGATTATCAGTTTTATTTGGATGAAACATGGTTTGATTTGAATCTTGGTGTTAAGGACTTTGGGTTGGGTTAAACAGAGTTTGTTTGATTTTTGGTCTAAATCAGTGAATATCCGGGGTGTGCTTAGTGTCTGAGATGATTCTAAAAGTTGATGTTTTAAATGGTTTTTAGTGTTGTTTTTATCAGGTATAAAACATGTGAAAACCACTTAAAACTGTTGTCGGAATTTAGACTTAAAATGATAACCGGAAAATATTCCGATGAACAGTTGCCGGTAATCAAAACGAAGGATGTTGGCTTTCAACCTCGAAAGATGTGCTGCACAACATCTTTCGAACTGAGACTCGAAAGATGTTAAGCCTTTCGAAGGATCATCCTTCGATTGATCAAACCTTCGAATGATCAAGATATCTTTCAAAATGTTTGATCTCCCGAAAGATGATCTTTCGATAAGGTTGTCATCCTTCGAGGAAAGTGACATATTTCGAACAGTGTGCCATCCTTCGAGTCATGTTTCAATCCTTCGATGGATAAATGGCATCCTTCGAGGGTTCAACACTTAGAAATTTTTCAAGAAATTGAAATTTCTCTAAGTGTGGAATCCTTGTTGACTGTTTGACTTTTTCTCATTACGTGTCAATGTTTTGATGTATAGAAATGGCACCGAAAGTGAGAAAAGAACGGGCAAAGCCAACGAAGAAGGAAAAATCCGAGGTTGAATCAATGTCTGAATCTAGACATAACATGGCTGCTTATTTACAACCGGAAGGCAAGATCAGTCCGGAATTCACGGGAATTATGGAGTACCTTCATCGCGCTCGTATAAACTATGCAATCACTACACAGCACACCGCCTATCAGTCTCACATTAAGGAGTTCTGGAATTCGGCTGTGGTTGAAACAGTGGAGAATAAGGAAGTGATTAATGGATCAGTTGCTGGGAGACCCGTGGTAATTACAGAGAACACCATCAGAGCACGTCTACAGCTTGGAGATCAACCAGAAGATCCTACTTCTATTGATTTACAATGTCAGCGGGGGTTACTGATGAGGCTACGGTACAGCGACAACGTTCTTGCAAATCAGATCAACAAGAAGTTTATGCCGCTTCGATACAAGTTCTTGTTGCATATTCTCATTCACTGCCTGAGCAACAAGAGATCTGGATATGATCTGTCGCCGATTGATTTAACGGGATTGTTTACGGCTTTGATTCTGAATAAGCCGTTCAACATATCTCGTTATATTTTCGACAATCTGAAGGAAAATGCTCGAAGGCCACTCCCGTCAGCTACTCAACGAACATCTACCAAGTTTTGGCTGTATCCTAGATTTCTGCAGATGATGATTGATGATCAGATTCCTGATCTTCCTAAAGCTGAAGCAGATGTTCTACCTGTTAATCCGATGAATGAGCGTACTCTACTGATCTTCAAGTCCATGTCCGCCTATAAGGAATCGGATCCAATTAGAAAACTTATTGGTCATCTCGATGTTCCTAACTACGAGGCACCGCAGAACAACAAATGGCGTCGAGACGCGAGTGATTCTGATAATGAAGAGCCAAGGTTAATCGCTTTGGCTGACACGCAGCTCGGGGCTAAACACGGAATCAAAGCATCAAGGAAGTCTCCTGGCAGTTCTAGTGCTGCAGCACATGTTGATGTTGATGTTAATGTTGCTGCTGAAGAAGTTCAGGGAGTGTTTGTTGATCCTGATGCTCATGTTAGTGCGGGTGGTGATGGTGGTACTATAGTTGGTGAGACAGGCGGTAGTGAAGGTGGAGCTGGTGGTCCTGCTAGTCAGTCAGGTAATGTTGCGACTGACAAAGGCAAAGGAAAGGCGGACGAGCTGAGGAAGTTGATAGATGAAAGCAGTTTATCTTCTGAAGATGAAGGAGGTTCTGGTGACGATGGTTCGTCTTCTGAGGATGATAATCCTCCTCCTCCAGGGATGCGAAAGGTCTATGATAATCGCGGGAATCTCCGTTTTGAACGAATAGAGAAGACGGTTAGAACTGGAGAATCTGACAAAGATGAGGATTATATCCCTGCTGCTCCGGGTTTTATTAGAAAGAGGAAAGCAAAAAGACAGGGTACTCGTGTGTCAAAGAAAAAGGCTGGTGATTCCTCTATTCCTGTTTCTATTCAGCTTTCAACTGCTCCAGAGCAACAGCTGCCTCCTGTTAGTGATCAACTGACTGCATCAGAGACGCTGGAGCTGATGTCTTCTCCTCCGAGGTCTTCTGGGACGCGCACGGTGACTGTTGATCAACAGCCGCCTGCAACTCCCGCCTCAGGTACACATGTCCGACCTCCTCTTGTTATTACAGGTCCCACAGGTGCTTCTGGTCAGGCTGGTCAGTCTGGCTCCTCAG
Source organism: Helianthus annuus (assembly GCF_002127325.2). NCBI lineage: Eukaryota > Viridiplantae > Streptophyta > Magnoliopsida > Asterales > Asteraceae > Helianthus > Helianthus annuus. Next base: position 36,814,829 of record NC_035435.2, read on the forward strand.
GACCTGAGCCTTCGCGACCGACTCTGGTAGAGACTCTGTCTGTTTTATCTGAAGCTGAAAAGATTCAGTTCCTGATTGAACAAGTCAGTGAATTGGGTTCTATAGTCGGTCGACATACAAGAACGATTGAAGAGTATCGTGTGCAACGAACACGGGATGTGGAGGCACACAACAAGTTAGTCTCAATTGTTGATGCCCAGAATCTTAAGATAAATGCACAGGCTATAGAGATCGAAAGGTTAAAAGAAGCCAACAGGGCTCGTGATAGGGAGGTCGAGATAATGAAAAGGCATAGTACTGTGTTGGAGAATGAGGCAAAAGCACTAAGGCAGAAGCATGAAGAGCTGTCAGAGCGCTATAAAAATCGCGATGATCGATTAATAGAAGGCTTCAAGCCTGTTCAAGCAAACTTCAAGAAGTTGGAATACAAAGTAGGTACGCTGTGGAATGAAAGATGCAATGCATTAGGCATCGTACCCTCAAGGCGTGAGGATGACAAGGATGATGATGCAGCAAATCCGGATCAACCAGCTGCCTCAGGTTCCGGTGCAACTGCATCCGGGGCTGCAGGTGGGTCTGGTACATCTCAAGATGCTCCTACTGCTCCTTCAACAGCTACTACTGGCCCATCTGAGCAGACAGAAACACTAGAAACTTCTACAGGGCATGAGCATGTTAGTCTGGAACCAGAAACGTTTGCAGATCTCCCTGAATCCTCAGGTGTTCTTCAATATCATCCAGTCACGGGTGAACTGTTAGAAGAGGGGGAACATGTTACCGAAATGTCTGATGAACAGGTACTGGCTCTGACGGAATTGGATGAAGTTGCTGTAAGCATGATTGATGCTACTCCGTTGGTTCAGGACCAAACCGATTTCTATGCAATTGATGAAATCTTCATCGGTTCGGATCCTGAACGTCCTGTCTATGTTGGGCAAGATAATGCAGAGGTTAATGCTCTTGATGATGAGTATGTGGCAGAAAAGACAGCAGAATTTGCTAATCTTTCTTCAGATTCTCCGACAGCTCAAGAAAACCGTGAGAAGACAGTGAATGAATGGCGAGCGGATTTCCTAGCCAGGAATCCTCCTCCGCTCGCTCCGTTAGATCAGGTTAATTATATGAGTCTGGAAAAGAATCAGGCTCGAGGTCGTATCACTAGTTGGATGTTCGTTAAGGAACTTCACTGCATGGTCGTGAAACGAGAAAGTGGTCTTCAGTATTTTAGGACTCTTCTAAGCATTCTGTCACTTCCATACTATGATGTTGCAGTGTTAGCTCAACTAGATGTTATCAATCGAGTCGAAGACAAGATGGTGGATCTGTTTGCAAAGAAAATCAGGTTGGAAAGAAGAAGGGGTTGGAAGGATCCGTTATACAAGCCGCAGTTCCCTCAATACGAGCAGATCAGATTTACTCTTGATCCAGAAACAAACACTGCTCGCTATCGTTTGGTTTATGATCCTCCAAAAGTGATGAAGATGATACCTTTGCTGAAAATGAAGACTGACTTTCTAGGAAACTTTCGTTGCTGGGTCTATGATGCGGATACTGGTGAAGCCGTGATCTTATTCCGAGATAGTCAAGAGAACTTTCGAATAATAGATCCGATATGGATCACTAACATGTCCAGGTCCGATATTATTGTTCTGAAGGATCATGAGATAAACTACTTGGTTCGGGATCGGGATCAAGCAATGAAGTTTCAGAAGATGGCCTTGTACTGCTTCAATCTACTGGTTAATGCGGGAAGTGCATGGTCATCGCATCATTTGACAGTTGAGAGGACGTCCGAGACTTAAAGACACGAAGATCGAGACAAAGCTACAGCCAAGGGGGAGTTTGTTGGTGCACTTGTGTCTGTACTTTGTCTGTATTTTGTAATGTTATAAACGATGTCTTTTGTTAGTCTTGTTTACGTTTTGTGTTTGGTTTGTATATGTGTTGGAATGTAATGTTTGACCAAGTCAACCATCCTCCTGGTTTGACTTGGCCAAACAGTCAACACTTAGTGTGTAAGTTTGCTTGTGTTCGAAGGATGTCATCGAAGGATGGTTTGTATCCTTCGATGACCTAGAAGGATAACCTTCGATGGATACAAATGGACCTCGAAGGATACATCATCCTTCGAGGTATGTATGGATCCTTCGGAGAGTTTCTGGTCGATAGATGATCCTTCGACAGACATTCTGATCCTTCGACACATGCAATCTGTTATGGGTATATATATCCCATATATGGTTTCACTTCACAGTTAGTCTTTGGATAATGCATGTGAGTGAACCAAGTCTTGTAGAGAGCATTTCAGTTTGGTCAAGGGCTGTAACCGTGTCCACTGAAATAAAAGAGAAAACTTTGATATATTGCGTGTCTACTCTTTCTCTTTGTAACTTGTGCTTTCATCTAAACTATCGGTTTGCATTCTAGCTTGGATTCCGCACTTGCTAGAGTGTTAAACATAACAAGGATAAGGTTTAACCTCAACCTCCGAGGGACCTACACCCGGGAACGGGCGGCCGCGGCCAGTTTCGGTGGTATCCTGTTAATGTCTAATTTGGCAGCGGAATTTTCATCTGGACCGTAGTTAGGAAATATTTTATCAGAGTAAAATACCACACTTTCATAATATTAAACACATGGGTAAAACCCAAGTTTTCAGTACACACATCTTCATAGGGATACACCCTATTTTATTTAATAAAAACATTCATTTATTTTTAGGTAACTTTATTGCCACTTTTCCAAGCCTTCAGTGCTGTCCAACTGGCTTCTATTTGGCTTTCACATTTTGTTACCTGAAACACGTTTAAAAATATTTTGTTAGTGGGAAATACTGGTGAGTGAATCCCAGTTTAATCAAGTTTTAATAAAAAAAAACCATTGTACAGTATTGAGGGCAATCTCGCAATTACATTTGTTTCCAAGTTATATCAATTAACATCCATGGAACTGTCAAACCCGTCTTATGGAAATGTTACTCCTTGACCAGGTGGTAACAGATTTTGTATACAAAACCCCAACATACTCATGATAATTGTATTCTTACAAATACTCAATAACTACTTAGTATATAATTAATTGTGTGAGGTTTGTAGAAACAGTTAACAAAAAGATTTACCAAAAGCGGATAAACTCACATTACTGTCTTAGATTATCCTTTAGGGTTTCCTGGTGACAATCTATAAATTACACAGATGCACGCGGGTTAGTATAATAACCCATTATAACATTACCAATACCCTCCCCGAGACGGCATTCCAAGGACTACGTCGGGCAGAACCACGACAGCCGTTACGGAACCCTAGATCAATCGGGCAGAGTGTCTAATACGTATCCAGGGGTTATAATTGTTGGTGTATCCGTCTGTCGTCTTCGTCTTGTATCGAGTCTTGTATAGAGCTGGATAGATCAGGGCATGTAAAGCTAGAAAGTGAGTTTAGAGGAGATTCCGCTTGAAATGATCTAGGTCAGGTTCAAGCGAAATCACCATGTTCTAATTCCGCTCGAGAGATAATCGATGATTCCGCTTGAAGTTTACAATGTAATTCCGCTTGGAATGTGTCCAAGCGGAATCAGGATGCCTATAAATAGGCTGTCTCAAGCGAAATCTCATAGTTGTTGTTCTGGTTTGTAACCAAGTGCTGCCGAAGTGTCGTCACGCTGTAAAAGTCATTCTAATCATTCAAATCGACAGTTTAAAGTGTATACTTGCTGAATTGACCTCAGTTTGTCTGTTTCCGCCGTTCAAACTTAGTAAAACTCTTCTGATCGACTCGTTCGGGTCCGAAAACGATCCTACAAGTGGTATCAGAGCTCAGGAAGAAGAGTTCTTGCCAATTCAGCTGCTTTTTCTGATTTCTACACCTTCTTTTTCAAATTGAACAACTTTTAACGGTTAAAATTGGCTAAAATTCACACAGAATGTGCACAATCATGTTTTAACAAAGCCTTGAAAGTTTCAGGACTAAAATCGATCTAAAACTTGACTTTTTGGTAATTCCGCTTGAAAATGCTCGATAGAATGATGATGTCAGCGTGATTTCGCTTGAAAATTGATCTTGATTTTGCTTGAAATCGATATTCCGCTTGAGAAATACTGGTGATTCCGCTCGAGACAGTATCTCGCTTCAAAGTTGTTGACTGATTTCGCTTCAAATCAGTGGTTCCGCTTAAAATCAACATTCCGCTTGAAATATCATCATTATTCCGCTTGAACAGTGACCTCGCTTGAACATTCATAGTGATTCCAGTTCAAAGACTTATTTCGCTTGAAAAGACAGGGTTGAAAATTTCTTGAAATCCGAATCATGGACGAGGAATTTTATAACGCATTCGCTACTCTGGTTACTCCGATCACTCTTGCACAGAACACGATGTTGGAAAATGAAACGGGAACTATGCAAAAACCACCCAAACTCATGAACATCGAGGAGTATAAGGGTTGGGAAGGTCGTTTTGAAAACTGGGTGCAAGCAAATTATCTAGATGCTTGGGTATATGTTGAGACGAAGTATGTGAGACCGACAAATGACGATGAAGAGGTGATTGCTATCAAGGACATGAGTGCTGAAGACAAAAGGAAATACAAAAATGAGAAAATGATGCTGAGTCTACTACAACAAGCTGTGAACGAAGACATCATGGTCTTATTGCAACATAACGGAAGTTCTTATTCGATTTGGAAAGCGTTAAGATCGAAGTTTGTTGGTAGTCAGGAAATGATCAAGAACAAGAAATCGCTTTTGAAGAAAGAGTTTGATTTATTTCGAGGTTTGAAGAATGAAAGCACAAAGCAGATTATAGAAAGATACTGCAATTTGTTGGTTAACATGAGAAGGGTGAGTATCAACAAAGATAATGAGGAGTTGATTGAAAAGTTAGCAGATGCATTGCCATATGAAACGTGGGGCACATATTTGATGATGCTCAGAAACAAGAAAGGATTTAACACGCTAACTTTGAGTAAATTCATTGCAAAGTCGGAAGCTCAAGAAATGGAGCAACGGAAGATTGTTAGAATGAAAGATTTTAGCGGTGAACAAGACATTGGACTTTACTACAAAACAGAGTTGAATGATAAGACCATCAATTTATCACCAAAAGTTGAAACTGCTTTCAATGCCAAGAATTCATCTGGATGTTCTTCAACAGGATCAAGCAGCAAAACAAGTTTCTCATCATATCCTTCGTTTGATCCAAACTTGACAATGGCAAAGAATGGTAGGAAGTTACAATGCAACATTGTATTGAATCTTGAGAATGATCAAGATTACACTGAAGAAGTTGCAAAGAGCCACATGTCTCTGTTAGGGGCTGTTTTAGAATCATATGGTAGTTTTGTTGCAGGTCAGATCGGGAATCCAATGTTGACTAAAGAGGATTACGATCAGATCGATGCTGAAGAAATGGAATTAATGGATATAAAATGGTGTTTCGCTAGTGTGCTGAGGAGAGCTGAGAAATTGAAGCAGATCACAGGACGAGATGACTTTCGTGATGCGTATGTTTCTACTTTGGGTTTTGATAAATCTAAAGTCACTTGTTTTCGTTGCAGGGAAAAAGGACACTTCAAGAGAGAGTGCAAGAATCGCGAAGCAAGTGGAGCTCAGAATCCATTCAACACCAACAATGATTACTACCGAAAAGCAATCTATCATCAAGTTTCTCAATCTTTAAATCAACAAGAACCACAGGTTGCACATGGGAGAAAAGTGATTGAAGATTCTTCAAAAAGAGCATGCATGGTGGATCACGATGAGAAAAAATCATCAATATATTTCAACTGGGATAAATATATTTCAGCTGATGGGAAAGCATTGGTAATAGACCAAGATGATGAGAAGATGCCTGAAGGTTTTAGCTGGGAGAATTTCAATTGGGAAGATTATAACCCAAACAATACTTCACTCAAAAGGCATTTGTTGCTTGTATTGAAGAAGATAGTGATGAAGATTGTACTGAGTATTATGCAAAACAAATGGCACAACATCTGAAGATGATGGCAGAAAGTGATAGTGAAGATGAAAAAGCTAAGCAGAAAAAGAAAAAGATCAAACCACCGGTTAGCAGTGATGATGAGGAAGCTCCGGTGGTGAAAAGGAAAGTTAAAGAAGTTCCAAAGTTTAAAATTAGTGAAGATGTTATTGCGAAAGAGATTCCTGTAAATTGTGAAACCTGTGAGATCATGAAAAAGAAAAACAGTGAGTTGATCAACAACATGAACAGGTTGAAGGAATCTTACGAGTTGATCAACAACATGAACATGTTGAAGGAATCTTACGATGTGTTGAACAAAGCAATGAACATGTATAATGGCACAAGTGAAGAACATGCCACAGCAATGAAGACACTTCAACGAGCTTTCATGACAAAGCAGAAAGTTGTGAACAACTATATCGAGAAGTGTGCTGCTTTGGAACAAAAGCCAGAGTTACAAAGAATTGAAACTGAAAGAGTTAATCGTTTGTTGAAAAGTTACTCATGTACTTCTTATGTCATTGACAGGCTTTATCCAACTGTTGAAGGCATGAAGGCATTTGAAGAAGATGAGGTAACTGAAGAGCAAAAGACCACTGATGAAAAGAATTCTGAAAAGAAGACTGAGAAGAAAAATGACACAAAGAAAAAGACTGACAAAAGAAATTCTGGTAAGAAACAAGATGTCAGTTACAACAAGTGTCCACCCCCGCTGGAAAATGGATATTTGCCCAGAAATCCAAATTCTGAAAGAGTCCAAAAGGCAACAAACTTACAATGGGAGTCAGAGTCCTCAGTCAATTTGCCAGAAAGTATTGATGTCACGTTTACATCGTCTGACACTGATCAACAATCTCAATTAATGAAGAAAGTGGTAGATCATGTGTTAGATAAGGATGAAACTGAGGAGTCTAAGTCGGAGTCTATGTCGGAGTCAAAGTCTGAGTCCAGCACTCCGGGTCAAAAAGAAAAACATGGCAAAAGAGTTTATGATAAAGAATTCCTGTTATCAAAATCTAATTTGAATGATGAAACATTTAAAGTGGCATATACTTTGAATGATTAGGACAAATTAAATTCTGATGAGGAATTTCCATTAAGAGGTGTCAAAACTGAATTGATTAAAAAGGTTTTCAAACTAACAGAAATTAATATTTCTGAAATAAAAGATTTACATCTTAATGAAAAACCTAAAAAATATACCTCAAGAGTTCAGCAAAGATTAAACAAGAAAAAGGGTTACGGTTCTGGTTCTGGTATTCAAAAGAAACCAAACCACAACGGTAATTTCAAAAAGAAAGGTCTTGGTTTTACTCCAACAGAAAATGAAAAATATGTTCGAGATTTTAAATCAAAGATGACATTTGTTTCAGGTACATCTTCTGAAGAAGAGAAAGAATAGATGTTCAGAAAGCAGTCGAACAAAGAGTTCCTTGCAATGAAGCAAGATGAGATGAAGACTGTTGATCAGAAGAAGAAAACTCGAACCTGTTTCAAGTGTGGAAAAAGTGGTCACATTGCCATGAATTGTTCACATGCAATTCAAACCAAACAGGGAGTTTCTAAACTGAAAGAAAAAGTGTTTGAGTTTGAACCATCAATTGACAGAACAAAACTATTCAAAACTTCAAAATTTGAAATTGGTGAATGTTTAAACAAGTTTTACAACAAAAGAGCTAAATCTGACAATCGAAAATGGGTTGTTAAGAAGTCTGGTGATAGTTCTAGCAATGATTCTGATAAGTCAAAATCAGAGGAGCTATCTTCTGGTGATGAATCTGATTTCACAAAGTAAAGGAGCCATAGGTTGAGGTTAATGGTGAAGAATCAGTTCCGACTGTGGATGATGAGAATCTTCCACCACTCGGAGCTGAAAATTTCAAGAAGAAAATTGGTAAAGTTGAAATTTCAAACCAATTTTATTCTGACAAAAAGGTTTTTGATGTTGAAAAGGCTTTTAACACCAAGGTAAAACACATATTTGGTAAAATGGTTGACCGAAAAGTCAATGGGGTTAAAGAGTTCTATGAGAAGAAGAGGAAAGGTAAGAAACCGAGTGATGATGACTCGGTAACACCCAAGGCTGGTCAGGCTTGGATGGATATTTTCTTTGAATAGAAAAACCTGACTTGCCGGAGTTCCCAGGTTGGTAAGCGTGGAACGTGAATCGGCATCATTCTTTGTATTTGTTTATGTTTTACGTACAAGTGGTTCAGAGGTTGGTTCTTAAAAAGTGATTAATCAAGGTCATTAATTTGAACTTGATATAATCTTCATATATTTGGTTTAAAGACAATATGATGAACCACATCCCCATCCCTGCAAGTGGTAAAATCAACTAAACTTATTTTCCGGAAAAATCATTTTGATTAAAATAAACTTACGTGTTTTGAAATCATAATGAGAAAATAGTTTGTTGAAAGGGGGAGTTCTGATTGTTTATGCCAAAAGGATGGCGAATTGAAGTGATTCGATATCAGTTGTCATCTTTCTGTACAGTTTGTTTTCAAATTTTTTTAAAGGTGTTTGCATTTTAGGGGAAGTAAAAATTTCAGAAAATTCAAAAACATTAGAAAATTTGAAAAAGTAAAAAACATAATAAAATCAAAAATGAGTTTTATTGTGAAAAAGAGGAAACGATAGTACATCAGTGGACTATCACAACATGCTAAAGAAATGGAAAGATAAAAATGTGATAAACAATCTCACTGCAGATGTGCCAGTAGGTTTTTGCACATTTAGTAGATTGTGACGAGATATAAATCTAAAAATTTCAAACTTGCTTATCTCGTGGGTAACATTTCTTGGATATATGGGTAACCCTCGAAATCTTGTTTGAAAGGTCCCTCTTTCTGAGATACCAGGTCTTTATACTCAGTGATATCTAGGGTATTATCCCGGGACTTCTGCTGAATGGAAATTCTGACCTAGTCCCCGAATAATACTTTCTGCATTGCTTGAAATATAGCACAGCCCTCAGCAAAAATGATGAAACAATTAAATTGATAATCATTGCTATTGAAGAAAAGATCCTCTAAAGGGGACACACCAAAAGTCGAACCATCATCTCTCTACTGAACGGAAGTTCTGACCTGAGCTCTCATGGTTTCGCACCTAACCCCTTTACAGATATCATCTGTGGTATACTCACATGTAAGACTGAATATTGCGATCTGGATACGGGAGTATATTCAAGTAGTGGGACACGCGAATAAGTTTAAGTTCTTAAGACATTAATCTCGTATCTCGAAGCAGTTGAACTTTGTGTGAAAATTTAAGTGGACCAGTATACTGACAATCTAGGTGAATTGTTTAGAACTTAAAAAGAAATGAAGCTTAACGGTGTTGGTGATATATCTCATATACTGATATGATCCTCTTACACAAACTCATAAAAAAATTGTTTGTAAATATTTCTTTACTGCATTTTGTATAGTCAAAAAATCCCAAAAAGATTTTTAGTGTGTTTTAGCATAAATTTTGAAAAATTCAAAAAGATTTTCGACAACTGGTGTTGAAGAGCTGATTTTCAAAATTCCAAGTGCTAAACATGATGACAGTTGATTTGGGAGAGTATGTTTGAGAGTTTAATACATATTTTACAAGTGGTCATCAGAAGTTTTTTTTTAAAGAAAACGCTCCTGCAAGTGGTTCAACAGAATCTAAAAGATAAATCATTTTGTGGTTTCTACAAGTGGTGTCTGAGTGTATTAAAGGTTAATATCATAAAACTTATGTTTGTGGTAGAGATTATGTGCAGATTTGAGTCAGGCAACGATTCTGAACTTGTGAAAGCCAGACTGCGATCCCAGCTGATTGAGAGGGGGAGTCTGAGTGACAAAGAGCAAGGTTCTGATCCTGAGATTGTTGCTGCTGATGAATTTAAAGATTCAACACTCGAGGGGGAGTGTATGTTGGTGCAAATGAATAGAGAAGAAGTCAACATCCGAGGGAAGGAGTTTGTTGGTGATGAAAGAGAAGAGAAGATAAAGATTGAGGATACTTACAGCGTCAAATACTTCAAAGAGAAGCCCAAAGGCTGATAAAGACTGAAGATGCGAAGACTCGACATTGAAGACTCCGTCAACATCCGAGGGGGAGTTTGTTGGTGCATCCGTCTGTCGTCTTCGTCTTGTATCGAGTCTTGTATAGAGCTAGATAGATCGGGGCACGTAAATCTAGAAAGTGAGTTTAGATGAGATTCCGCTTGAAATGATCTAGGTCAGGTTCAAGCGAAATCACCATGTTCTAATTCCGCTCGAGAGATAGTCGATGATTCCGCTTGAAGTTTACAATGTAATTTCGCTTGGAATGCGTCCAAGCGGAATCAGGATGCCTATAAATAGGCTGTCTCTAGCGAAATCTCATAGTTGTTGTTCCTGTTTGCAACGAAGTGTTGCCGAAGTGTCGTCATGCTGTAAAAGTCATTCTAATCAATCAAATCGACAGTTTAAAGTGTATACTTGCTGAATTGGCCTCAGTTTGTATGTTTCCGCCGTTCAAACTGAGTAAAACTCTTCTGATCGACTCGTCGGGTCCGAAAACAATCCTACAATAATACTTACAACGGAGCAGAACCTCGCTATTTAGGGGGGTATTATACCTGTGTATAGTGCCCACTATGTAAATTTGAGAGAAAGAAAGAAAGATTTGAGCGATCAGAACTGAAGGCCGATGCCTCCTTTATATAGGGCTGATTTTTGGTTCTCTCACGACCCGCGTAAATGTAAGCAAAGGCTTACGCGGCCCGCGTCAATGCTGGTCAACAACGTAGCTTGTCCGGGTCATCCAATAGGTTCAACACACAGGTGACACGTGTCAGCATAGGGTTGCGCCACATTCTTGATCTCTAGCGGCCCGCGTAAGACCTTTAAGAGGTTTAGGCGGCCTGCGACAAACCCAAAAAATTGATTTTTAATTATTTTTATTAATATTTAGGGTATTTGGGGTCCGTTTTCACGTATGGGGTGTTTTTAGGGACATTTTGGGATATTTTAAATATTTTTAGGGTGTCGGAAAAATTATGAGGGCGTTGGTTTAGAGTTGTTATATTTAACCGGGTCTTCCTCTGTCAGGCTCGTCAGGGAACTAGATTAGCTTCCCAAAAATACTTCTTCATGGGAGTACAACACCAAGGCTACCCCAAAATTTGGTACCGATGTTTCGACCAATTTACTCCCGAGTCTAAATTGCACATTTCCCTTCTTGTGAATTTGGAAATTTCGTTTGAAAAGCGGAAGAAAGGCGAGAACTCGTATGTACATTCATCAATGGACTTTTCATCAATCTCCAAACACCTTCTTAGTTGGGGTGGAACCAACTCCATTTACCTCCCCATTTGCCCGAGTGCCTCTAGAGCCTAGACAATACATTGAGCCTTGCTCGACACTCACATTCGTTTCTACTTGGGAACTACAACCAAGGATGGTCTTAGAAAGCCCTACAAATTTTTTTTTATCAAAACCCAGTGAAAACGAAAAAAAAGACGTGCCTCGAGTCTGCAGAAATTCCGAAGTTGTTCAAGAAAATCCCAACCAAGTTTAGAATTTTTTTACTGAAAGTGTAAAGGAAACACTATAAATCAAAATCCCATAGTTGGTTTTTCCATATCACAACCCTTTTTCCAAGATCTAACCTAGAATGGTTCAAATGGGTTAAGAAGAAATCAACCAAATCGGGTCCGAATCAGTAAAATTTATGGGTGCATGTTGTTTCTAATCATTAATCTATATCTAAACATCAATGTTCATCAACAATTTTGGTCAATTTGGGTTATAAATCGAATTCCCGAATTTTTCCAACCCTAAGAATTTGATGAAGAACAAGTGTGTAGATCCATAAAAGTTAAAGATGGAACACATACATTTATGAGGAAATCTGTCACACCCTGACCGCGTAAAACAACAAACCGCGACGGAAACATCGAGCAGTGGAGCGACAGAATTGTTGTTTCACAACCATGGTAATTAAAGTTTTGTATTATTAAGTAAAGTGTTTACATTGTCTTTGCATTAACGAAAATATAACTTAATTTTTTTTACTTTAAGTTTGTGTTCTTTTTTCATTAATAATTCATCAGGGCAAATTACATAAGGATAACATAATTAAACTGTCTTTTAAGTCACTAAGGCCCGAGTCCGCCTAAGTGTAGCATGATCAACCTCAAACATTAGCTCCTGAAACATATGTGAAAATAAGTACGTCAGCATAAAAATGCCTGTGAGATACATAGGTTTTGTTAATGAACGAATCATGACTTGTAGTTAAAAGAAGTGTTTAAACAAAAGTAGTCATGAACCTTGTAAAACTGTTTTCTTTTATCAAATCATATGAAAATCGAAGTGAAAATCAAGTGATAATAAAAGAAAATGCATGGTTAATTGAATAACCAAGTGGAAATGAATTTGTGTAAAACATGTTGTTTGTAAAACAATGTCTTGTAAAAATATGTATTTGTATAAAAATGTGTCATGTCATTGTTTCTGTCGAAATGATTCAGATAATGCTGCAATATGTAATATCATAAAAGCACTTATATATAGGAAGTACCAGCGGCGTATCCACCATGCTTTTATCATATTACACACGCCTCGTTATATAAATCACTTATCATTAGCCACCATAAAATGTCTTGTTTAAACTGTCACACCCCGAACGCGTAAAACAACGAACCGTGGTGGAAACGTCAGGGAGTGTAGCAACAGAATTATTGTTTCACAACCATGATATTTAAAGTTATGTTTTATTTATTAACAAAAGGAGAATACATTGTCTTAAAACAAGAAACAAAGCGTACATAACAAAGTTATACTAATCTAGCTTCATTTTATGTCACTAAGGCACAAGTCCGCCTAAGTGTATCCTGTCCAATCCTATGCACCAGCTGCTGAAAACACATGTAAAAATAGGTACGTCAGGATAAAAATTCCTGTGAGATACATAGGTTTTATTAAAATAGGATTCATGACTTAAGTTTAAATAAATGTTTAATAAAAGTTAGTCATGAATCTTGTTGAATGTTTTCTTTTATAAATCATATAAAAAGTGATAAGAAAATCTGATGATATATAAAAGAAAGATGTTTAGTTAAATGAGGAATTAAGTAAAAATGAGTTTGTATAAAATAAGTTGTTTGTAAAACAATGTTTATGTGAAAATATGTTGTAAATGTAATATGTCTAAACTGAAATGGTTTAAATAATGCTACGATATGTAATACCAAAAAAGCACTTATATATAGGAAGTAACAGCGGCGTATCCACCATGCTTTTATCATATTATACACGCTTCGTTACTTAAATCACTTACCCAAACAAACCACCAAAAATGTCTTGTTTAAACCAATTGTCAAATGTTCATGTGTAAACCAAGTCTATTGTCAAATGTAAATCATGTAACGTGTAAACAAATGTCATGTATGGTAACTAAAAAGTGACTACTTAAACCATATGTAAAAATGCACAAAACAAAGTATTTGAGTAAATCAAAAGTTATGTTTTGTAAAATAAATGCATGCTTTGCTGATACAAACATCTATGCGGTAATGTTAAACGTATACATTCAAGCCTTGAGACTGTAGGATAAACCTTAGAACAAATCAAAGGTTATCAAAAATGTTTTCGGATTCAGTCATTCCTTACATCCAAACAAACCTAGGATTTCAGGAATGGGAGTTGTCAAGTCCTATGGTACCACTACTTACTACCGAGCGGCGTAGCTAATGTTAATGAACGTATTTTAGTTTCGTTAAACAAACCAAATGTCATACCAAATGTAAGCATGTTTTATGAAAACAATGTACCTAGTATGCTAAGTGAACATACAAGGTAAAAATGTAAAACAGTGTGTCCATATGCTGAGTGAACATATGCAGCAGAAACGTAATGTAAATCAATGTGTTCATATGCTAAGTGAACATATGCAATAGAAAATGCACGTAAATCAATGTGCTAGCATGCTAAGTGAACATACATAGCAAAATCGTGGAAGAAAAATCAGGTACTATATGTGTACCAATGAACATAGCAAGTATATGTTATAAAAGCATGAAAAACATGAAAGTAACAAGTAGGCACATGTGAATCACCCCAAAACATTTGAAAACAGTAAAAGAGGGGACTATGTACTCACTTGAGATTTCTCAATAGTCTTTGGATAACAACCAAGCAATGCTAGAAAAATCACGGAATCAATCGGCACCTAATATAGGTAACTACGTAAATAAACAGACCTAAATCGGAGGATCAGATAAAATGAGGGTTCGTAAACCAAATGAGTATAGGAACTCGTGTAATATGGTTTAACAAAGCCTACATTCTAAATCGGAACATATCCTAAGTGCTTACGACCCATTACGACCCGTTTAGGTAGCTTACGCTACTTTAATGCATCGTTCGCGAAAAACGGGTTCGGACCGCCTAACTAGTCCTTTGACAAGTAATATATGCCTTAACATGCCTAATTATGATGCCTAATCAGTTTAGATGTCAAAATTTAGGTTACATATGCTTAAAATGAATTTATGCGCAAAAAGGGCATTTTGGTCATTTTCATAAGGCATATAAACTACCTATCATACAACTAACTAAACGAAGTGATCATAAGGTATAACCTCGGCAGGTTATTCCCTATACAACTATGGTCACAAAATGTGTTTGGTCGGATCCTAATGATCGACCAAACGGGTCGGGTTCGAAAGTCTAAGCGGTTGTTTAGACCGCTTATCTTACGACACCTATATAAGCACTAAACCTAAAGTGACGAGCTAAATATGTTAAAACATGTTTAACGAAGTTAGAAAATAAGTTAGATATCAAAACAAAGGGTTTTGATACCCAAGAATAGTTTGGTTGCAAAATACGCAAGAATATGCATTTTGACCGAAACTATGACTCGTCACTACGCCTAAATAACGTGGTAATCAGTAGGTATAGTCACAAAGGACTATGATCATCGTGATTACACTCACTTTGCGAAGTTCAAACGAACTTCATGTTGATCATTGACTGGTCATAGCAGAAAGTCAAACACTGTTTGACTTTTACGCTTAGAAACGCATAAAAGAATGAAAGAAGCTTACAAGAGATCCAAGCGATGAAGATTTGATCCAAAATTCTCAGGTATGAAGTGTATAAACTCCAACTTAGAGAATATGATCACATCAAATGTGAGCTTGGATTGAAAAACTTGGGGGTTTATATAGTTTTCGGGCCACCGTTAGGATCGTTCATCGATAAACGTGCTTCGATCTGGGCCTTACATGTGTGCCCATTGTTTTGAAATACCATGGGAGCCTCAAAACAAGCCCATAGACTCATTAAAACCATTTGCAACACATGGGAACAGCTGGATCAAGCTGGAAAGAAGATTCTGCAGATCTGATGCTTTCTCGCGCCCTGCGTAAGCAGAGGCTTCAGCTTACGCGCCCCGTGTAAGCCAACTTTGGCAGATTTACAGTTTAGGTCCCTACAGGTTCAAAACTTGCTTTTCGATGCATTTTTGGCATGTTTAAGGCCCGTTAAGCCATTTTCAAGGCTCTACAATGATGCCTAAGCATAAGGGACATGAAACATGCTTCAAAATGTGTCGGATGTCGGTTAGTTTGGTCGTACGATCACGTTATTCGGTTAATTACGACGAAACACGAACGGACGTGAAAAACAATCCAAATTACGCGATGAATGGAATTTTATCATGCCAATCACTAAAATAAAATATTTTAATGATTGAATAAATTTTTGGATGTCCGGATATATTCAGAACGTAAGATATGTGCGAAAATGAAAACTTATGCACTTTTTGACGCTTTTAGTCCGTGTTTGATCTAAGAGTTTATTTTAGCATACCGAACCCCTCAAAGCCTATTTCTAAGATATGTAAAGGATATTTATGTTATGTTTAACTTACGATCATGTTCCGGATTGTCTATTACAGTACAAATCGGCATACTTTCGCAGTTTGTTGAAATTAGTCCCTGTAAGCGAATAAACTTGATTTTGCCACACCAAAGCCTTCAAAACTTATTTCTAAGTTTTGTAAAGGTTATTTAAGGTATGTTAAGCATATATTGATGTTTCGGAGTGTTTATCACGTTTAACTGATTACGTTTACACATCAGTTTGCGTATAACTCTCCAGAAAGCGATATAGAGTTTGAAATTGAACAAAAATCAAAACATGCAAAATGTCAATCATAAACAAACAAATGTTGGGATCAAATAAAATTGTTTTATTGAAAATTGAACTATTCATAGTTAATACAATGATTACAAGCACAGATGTCACATAAACCAATGTCAAAATGTTTTTGTGTAAACCATGTCCAATGTCTAGTGTAATCCATGTCATGTATAACCAAATGTAATGTATGGCAAGTAAAAGTATTTACTCAAACCATATGTATAATGTCAATGTTTAACCAAATGTCATGTATGGTGAATAAAAAGTATTTACTCAATCCCATATGTGAAATGTACAAAACAATGTCTTTGAATAAACCTAAGTTTAAATCAAAAGTTATGTTTTGCAGAAAACAATACTTTATGATTACAAACATTTTTGCAGTAATGTTTATCGCATGCATTCAAGCCTTGAGACTTTGGGATAAACCCTTAAACGAAACAAAGGTTTATCAATTATGTACATCGGATTCTGTCATTCCCTACTTCCAAACAAACCTAGGAAGTCGCGAACGGGATTTGTCAAGTCCTATGGTACCATTACATACTACCGAGCGGCGTGATCAATGTTAATGAATGTTTTATTGTCCCGTTAAACATACCAAATGTCATAACCAATGTAACCATTCTACGTGAAAACCATGTACTAAGTATGTTTAGTAAACATACATAGTAGAAATGTTCATGAAATCAATATGCTAGCATGCTCAGTAAACATACATAGCAGAAATGTATTGTAAATCAATGTGTCCATATGCTGAGTAAACATATGCAACAAAGTTTCTTATGAAATCAATGTGCTAGCATGCTCAGTCAACATACATAGCAAAACATAATTGAAATCATGTACTATAGGTGTACTAAGTGAACATATCATGTTTATGTCATAAAAAGCAATGAAAGCATGAAAGTAACAAGTATGCACATGTGTATCACCCCAATGTATTTGAAAGCGGTAAAAGCGGGGACTATGTACTCACTTAGGATTGCTTATTAGTCTTGTAATTAAGACCAAATAAAGCTTCAAGGATCATGGAAATCAAACGGCACCAAATATAGGTAACTACGTTAATAATCGGATCCTAAATCGGGAGATAGGATAGAATGAAGTTCTATAAATCAAGTGAGTATTTGAACTCATATGGCATGATTTAATAGAGCTAACATTCTGATTAGAAAGTTATCCTAAGTGCTTTTGACCCGTTTCGACCTGTTAAGGTAGTTTAAGCAACTTTAACGCGTCGTTTGCGTAAAACTAAGTTCGGATGGTTATCTAGGTCCTATGTTAAGTCTTACATGCCCAATTATGTTTAAATATGTTACTAAATCAGTTTAGATGTCAAAAACTTGATCACATATGCTAAACATGGATTTATGCTTAAAAAGGGCATTTTGGTCATTTTCAATGGGCATATAAACGACTTAATGAATAACTAACCAACCTAAGTGATCATAAGGTATAACTTCAGTAGGTTATTCCCTATGCCACTATGATCACTAAATAAGTTTGGTCGGATCCTAATGATCGACCAAACGGGTCGGGTTCGAAAGTCTAAGCGGTTGTTTAGACTGCTTAACTTACGACCCTAAACAAGCACTAAACTAGTAGTGACAAGTTAAACATGTTAAAACATGTTTAACTAAGAAAACTGATTTGGTATAAAAACAAAGGGTTTTGATACCCGAAAATAGTTCCGTCTCAAAATGCGCATAAATACGCATTTTGACCGAAACTTTGACTCGTCACTACGCCTAGTCAACGTGGTAATCAGTAGGTATAATCACTAAGGATTATAACCATCATGATTACAATCACGTTGCAAAGTTCAATTGAACTTTGATTTGACCAATTGATGGTTGAAACCGAAAGTCAAATTGTTAGTCAAACTGTTTGACTTTCAGCTTTAAATAGCTGAAAATAAAGACTAAGTCATAAAAGAACACTTACAAGGATCTATGGCTGAAAGATTAGACTAAGAGAACTCAGGTAGGTGGCTCCCAAAGATGGAAATCCTCCACTTAGAGTTCAAAGATGAAGAAAAAATTGAATGTGAGCAAGAATGAGGTGAAATGAATAGTATTTATAGTTGTGGAGGTGTTGTAGGATCATTCCAAGTGGTTATGTATTTCCCAAGCAATAGATCTTGGCCATACAAGTGTTACGGACAGCTAATATGACTTGGAAAGGTGTTAACTTGGAGCCCAAAACAAGAAAAATTGCATAAAAGGCCCTCAGGAAATATGTTGCAGCTCAAAAACACACTTGCTGTCAAAAATAAGGCGTCGCGTCATGCCACAGCAAAGGGGCTAGGCTGTGGCACTCCGTGAGCCCTCAACTGACTTTCAAAAATGTTAGTTTTGGTCCCTGCACACTTTTTAAATTATTTTCGACGCGTTTAAACCCCGTTAAGCCATTTTCAAGGCTCTAGAAGGACGTCAAAGTATAGGGGACTCAAAATATGCTCGGAAATATCACGGATGTCGGTTCGTTCGGTCGTACGGTCGCGTTATTCGGTTAATTACGACAAAACTCAAACGGACGCGAAAACGATCCAAATTAAGCGACGAATGGTATTTTTGCATTCCTATCACTAAAATAAAATATTTTAGTGACTTCAAAAATTTTTGGATGTCCGGATGTTTTCAGAACGTAAGATATGCGCGTAAATGCAAACTTACACCGTTTTTGATGCTTTTAGTCCCTGTGATCAAAATAAGCGCATTTTCGCATATCGAACCACTCAAAGCTTATTTCTATGCTACGTTAAGGTTATTTATGGTATGTTTAGCATATGATCATATTCCGGAATGTAAGTTGGCATACGAAACGGAAGACTTTTGTAGTTTGACGCAAATAGTCCCTATAGTCGAATAAACTTGTTTTTGCCATACCAAACCCTTTAAAACTTATTTCTAAGTTATTTATAGGTTATTTAAGGTATGTTAAGCTTATGTTGCTGTTCCAGAGTGTTTGTCGTGTTAAACTGATTACTTTATGCATCAGTTTGCGTATAACTTTCTAGAAAGCGATATAGAGTTTAAAATTGAACAAAAATCAAAATGTGCAAAATGTCAAACACAAATAAACAAATACTTGGATTAAAAAACATTGTTTTATTGATATTTGAATTGTTCAGAGACTGTACAAGGATTATACAAGCACAGATGTCACAGTCTCCCCTACTTTAGGAAATTTCGTCCCGAAATTTATTTAGAGGAAACTTGTGAGAATAGATGTGGAAATTTCACGTTCATTTGATCTTCACGTTCCCAAGTAAATTCTAGGCCATGTTTAGATTCCCAGCGAACTTTAACAATTGGTATGCGCTTGTGTTTGATCCTTTTGACTTCACGGTCCATGATTTCCATAGGTTTCTCAACGAAGTGCATCGTATCATCAACACGTATTTCATCAAGTGGTATGTGGAGGTTCTCATCAGCTAAACACTTTTTGAGATTGGACACGTGGAAAGTTGGATGAACATTTCCAAGTTCAGGAGGTAGCTCTAGTCTGTAGGCTAATTTTCCGATTCTCTCAACGATCTTGAATGGTCCAACATATCATGGTGCAAGTTTTCCTTTCTTTCCAAATCTAATCACACCTTTCCAAGGGGATACCTTGAGTAGGACGTAATTAGCGACTTGAAATTCTAAGGGCTTGCGTCGTCGATCCGCATAACTCTTTTGACGGCTTCTACCTGTCTGTAGGTTATCGTGAATCTTCTTAACTTTATCCGTAGTCTCTAGAATGAGTTCAGGTCCAGTAAGCTAAGCTTCACCTATCTCATTCCAGCAGACCGGTGAATGACATTTTCGACCGTATAAAGCCTCGAAAGGAGCCATGTCGATCAACGGTAGATGCGAATCCCAAGTACCACCAAAATCAATCACACAAGCTCTAAGCATATCCTCCAGTGTCTGGATGATTCTTTCAGGTTGACCATCTGTTTGAGGATGATATGCTGTGCTCAAATTAAGTTAGGTTCCCATGGCCAATTACATGGTTCTCCAAAAGTGAGACGAGAATCGAGACTCTCTGTCAGATATAATGTTCATAGGAATACCATGTCGAGATACAATCTCATCTACGTAGATTTTAGCAAGTTTGTCAGTAGATGGATCCTCACGGATCGGCAATAAATGTGCTAACTTGGTCAGACGATCAACGATTACCCAAATGGCATCATGACCTCTATTAGTACGTGGCAGTTTGGTAATAAGGTCCATAGCAATGTTTTCCAATTTCCAAACCGGTATCTCTGGTTGCTCCAATAATCCAGAGGGATGTTGATGTTCTGCCTTAACCTTAAGACAAGTAAGGCATTCGGAAACATATAAGGCAATGTCTTTCTTAATACCCGGCCACCAATACTGGGATCGAAGATCCTTATACATTTTATCTGCACCAGGATGAATAGAATAACGAGACTTATGAGTTTCATCCATTAGCATGGTGCGGAGATTGTCTTGACTTGGGACCCACAAACGGTCCATGAAATAATATAACCCATTGTCTTTTGGTTCAAGCTCACGCTTAATATGATATGGTAATTCCTTACCCATCATGTCTTGTATAATACAAGTATGTTGAGCCTGAGAAATGCGGGTTTGAATATCAGAACGAACCTGAACACAGTGAAGCTTGACACGCTCTTTACCAGGATGGTAGCGAATTTTGCAATCGTAGTCGTTTAGAAGTTCAACCCAACATCATTGCCTCATGTTTAGTTCTTTCTGATTGAAAATGTGCTAGAGACTTTTGTGGTTAGTAAACACAACACATTTTGTACCGTAAAGGTAGTGTCTCCAGATTTTGAGAGCAAAAACTACTGCACCTAACTCAAGATCATGAGTCGTGTAGTTTTTCTCGTGTACCTTCAGCTGTCTTGATGCATAGGCTATGACTTTGTTTCTTTGCATGAGAACGTAACCAAGGCCTAAGTCGGATGCATCACAGTATACGTCAAAGTCGTCGTTACCTTCAGGTAAAGTTAAGATAGGTGCATCACAGAGTTTTTGTTTCAAGGTCTGAAAAGCTTCTTCCTGTTTGGGTCCCCACTCAAAAGGTTTATTCTTTTGAGTTAAAGCAGTGAGAGCAACCGCAATTTTGGAGAAGTTTTCGATAAAACGGCAGTAATAACCCCCAAGACCAAGAAATGAACGAACCTCGGTAGGAGTAGTAGGTGTATCCCAATCCTTAATTGCACTGATTTTGGCGGGATCTACATGAATACCTTGTTCGTTAACGATGTGTCCAAAAAATTGAACTTCCTTAAGCCAAAATTCGCACTTGGTGAATTTGGTGAAAAGCTGTTCTTTCTTTAGGAGTTCCAGTGTAAGACGGAGATGTTGTTCATGATCAACTCGTGTCTTAGAATAGATCAGAATGTCATCAATGAAAACAATGATGAACTTGTCCAAATAAGGCTTACAAACACTATTCATCAAGTCCATGAAAACAGCAGGAGCATTAGTTAATCCGAAGGGCATAACAATAAACTCGTAGTGACCATATCTTGTGCGGAAAGCTGTTTTAGGAATATCTTCTTCGAGTACACGAAGTTGATGATACCCAGAACGTAGATCAATCTTTGAAAAGCAAGTAGCACCCTATAGCTGATCAAAGAGATCATCAATGCGAGGTAGGGAATATCGATTTTTTTATGGTAAGCTTGTTAAGCTCACGATAATCGATACACATCCTGAAAAGATCCATATTTCTTTTTCACAAATAGGACAGGAGCGCCCCAAGGTGAAAAGCTCGGACAAATGAATCCTTTGTCAGAAAGCTCCTGAAGCTGTTTAGATAACTCTTGCATCTCAGATGGTGCAAGACGGTAAGGTGATTTAGCAATAGGATTTGCACCAGGTACAAGATCAATACGGAACTCAACTTGGCGTACAAGGGGTAAACTAGGTAATTCTTTAGGAAATACCTTAGGATAATCCCGAACAACAGGGATATCTTGAATAGTCTTTCCCTTGCCTTTCTCCTCTATGACATGTGGCAAGAAGGCGACATAGTTCTTTTATAAGTATTTTTGGGCTTGGGTACAAGACATAAGCTTAAGACTACTAACGGGTTTCTCCCCATAAACTTCTAAGATTTCACTAGTCGAAAGCGGTATACGAACAATCTTCACAAAACAATCCACCTCAGCATGGTATTTGGCTAACCAGTCCATTCCTACTATTACATCAAAGCTCCCGAGTTGCATCGGCGTGAGGTCAATAGGAAAAAGATGGTTATTAAAATTCAACTGGCAATTTCGAAGAACAGAATCGAGTACAACAGGTTCACCACTAGCTACCTCTACTGTCAAGGGCTTTCCGAGTTTTGTTCTAGTTATCGAAAGCAAAGGCTCAAAAGCTAAGGACACAAAACTCTTATCGGCACCCGAATCAAAAAGAACAGAAGTAGGTTGGTTGTTAACAAAGAACGTACCGTTCACAACTTCGTTATCTGCACGCGCCTCATTTTCATTCAAATTAAAAGCTCGACTACGAGCCTATGCCTAATTTGCGTTTGCCAACTTCGGGCAGTTTTTCCTGTAGCGGGTCAGATCCCCACAGTTGTAACATGAACCAGGCGGATAGTGAGGTCGTGCAGGTTGCTGGGCAGGGTTTTGTGCTGCCTGATTTTGGTTAGGAGCTAAGCGACAGGTATTTGCGAGATGACTAGATTTCCCACAGTTTGTGCAGATGCGGCATTGCACATGTGGTTGGTGGTGGCTGTTACATTTGTTGCACAGAGATGCATTGCCAGCATACTGCCTCTTGGCAGCAGGTTGTGCAGGCTGATTCTGTGGTGCCTTGTTTGTCTGAGTAGTAACAGCGAAATTCTTGGAAGCCTTACGCTTCCTAGATTTCTTTGAGGACTCAGCCTTTTTACCCTTTTGCTCCTTGGTGTTATCAGACTGTTTCTGTATCTTGTCTCCCTTTCTGTGGAGTTTACCCTTCTTGACTTAAGATTCAGTTAGGGTAGCAGCGAGCTCGATGGCCTGTCAGACGGTAGTGGGTTGCTGCCAGTGACAATATCCTGAACAGGATCTGGCAAACCCTCTATGTATTTCCCAATCGCCTTGTCTAAAGGCGTGACCATTGTTGGGCATAGCAAGCTTAACTCCTCATACCTATCAGTGTAAGCTCGATGTTCACCACTATCTTGCTTTAGATCATGGAACTCATTTTCAAGTGCCCTCTCATCATTAGAGCTCTAAGTTCCTCCCATGTTTGACCTAAAGCAACCTCAGCCCCTCAATCTCTCATCAACCCATTCCACCATGTAAGAGCCCTCTTTTGGAACACACTCGAAGCAAACTTGACCTTACGGTTGTATGGACACTGAACATGGCGAAAGGTTCTCTCAAGACCCTCAAACCACTATAGGAGCCCAGTTGCTCCTTCAGAACCACTAAACTTGAGTGGTTTAGCAGAGTTAAAACTTTTAAAGTTTCACGGAGCAGGTGCATTATTGTTATTGTTGGCTTGGTTAATTTGAGTAATGAAATTTGGTAGCATAGCAGCCATCTGCTGTGCTATAATAGTTGCTATTTCAGCATCGGGTTGTTGAACGATTCGTCGAGGAGGCATTCTAAAAGAGGAAACATGAGAGAAAACGAGTGAGATGATGTGATGAAAAATGAGATGTTATAAATATCGACAAAAATTAAGGATGGTGGTCATTTGTACATTACCTCATAACAAACAGCTGACACACAGTGACAAATCAAAGTAAATGGGTCGTAATAATGTATCGCGAAGACATGTTTTAGCCTATAAGTGGTCACTCACCCTAAGAGTTCCCAGGTAAGAGTGACTGGTCCGGTACTGCGGATTTGTACGAACACTCTAGCCTTAGACAGAAAATTCAAGGTACAGTCATCCAACATTCCAGATTGCACATGTTCACATTATTTAGACCCAAACTTTGACGAGATTTTGAAAATTTGGAAGGCACAAGTGTGACAACTGTGCTCTGTAATCGATGTACAATGTAAAACAATGTTAATTATTAATAAAACAATGTTTTTTGGTGTTATTATTGTAGGATCGTTTGTAGACCCGAACGAGTCGTTCAGAGGCTTTCTCCTTGGTTTCAGGTGCGGAATAACAAGAAACTAAGGTAGAAACAGCAGGCAAATCACTTTAACTACTTGTTTTACTGATTTCAAACGCTTACAGCTCAAATCTCGCACCGGCAGCACTTCGGCACGATTTCTACAACTGTTACAAATGGAATCGCACATTGGACTATTTATAGAGCACTGGGACCGCTTATTGGACAGGCCCAATAAGCGGCCCATGACATTGGAGCGGTCCAGACAACTTGTCATACGAGCGGTCCAAGCATCATGTCATATGAGCGGTCCAGGTTAGTTACCATTCGAGCGGTTCACATAAGATGCCACTCGAGCGATCCAACATGATCACTCGAGCGGTCCACTAACCCAATGGTCCTAAGAGCGATCCATTTAATCTAATATGACTCTAAAAGCGGCCCAACATCTAAAACCTATACATTTTCACTATTTCTAGTATTACGTGCCCAGATTTAACGTTCTAAGACATTGACTCGATACAAGACGGAATCAGCAGATGTAGTGCACCAACAGACTCCCCCTCAGATGTTGATGGAGTCGACTATCGAGTCACACCAATGCTGTCTTCAGTTCTTCAGTCTTGATCAGTCTTCGGGCTTCTCTCTCTTTATCATTCTATCATTCTAAGACACGAACGAAGATGTAGTCGACAGACAACTGCACCAACAGACTCCCCCTTGAATGTTGACGGAATCTTTAGTGAGAGTCTTCAAACAATCACAACTCTTCAATCTTGTTCGGCCTTCTTCAGGAACTCAGCCTGGAATAATATCTTCTTCAGGAATTCCTTCCGGGAATCACATGCCTGGATCATTCTCTGGCTCTAACTTTCATCAGACTCCCCCAAACATAATGCTGAGATCTCTGTCTGGAAATCATTATCACCATTGAAATCAACTCCTGGCTTTCTCTGTTTAAGCTCTCCTCTGGTTCTGATGTGTCTCCTGGCTATTCGTAGCAACAGGATCAGAAACCTGCAAAACTCAACCATACTATTACAAACTAATACAATTTGCAATTTCAACTTAATGAAACATCAAATCATATAAGAAAAATTATGAAGATCAAACTGTAGGTTACCATTCAACTTATTCATCAAGTTAATGAACCAATTTTGCATTTCAAATCTTCACAATTTTACACTCTTTCCCAAACCACAAGTTCAACATGTTTAGCACTTGAAATGTCGAATATCAGTTCTTCACACTCTGTTGTCGAAAATCTTTTTGTAATTTTCAAATATTAAACAAAAATACAATATTTTTTGGATTTTTGAATTTATAGAAAAACAGAAATGAACACTATTTTTGAGAGATTGTGCAAAAGGATCATATCGGTTTTTTTGAGACATATCACCAACACCGTTGATCTTGATTAATCAGCAAATGTTAAAAACAAATTTACTTCTGATTGTCAGTATTGTTGTCCACTTAAACCTCTACACAAATTTTCAATTGATTCACGATACGTATTTAATGTATTAGCACTTAAACTTATTTGAGTGTCCCACCTCTTGAATATACTCCCGTATCCAGATCCCAATATTCTGATCTACAGGTAAGTATAACTACAAATGATATCTGTATATAAATTAGGGAAAAATGCGAGAATTGAGGGATCTCAGGTCAGAACTTCCGTTCAGCAGAGAGATATCAGCTTCGACTTAGCAGTGGGTCCCCTTTAGAGGATCTTTTTAGCTACAACAACTGATCATCAATTTTATTGTCTAATCAGCTGAGGGCTTTATGCTATGTTTCAAGCATATGAAGAAAGTATTAGCCAGGGACTAGGTCAGAACTACCGTTCAGCAGAAGTCCCGGAATAATACCCCAGACATCATTTGAGTACAAGAACCTAGTATTTCAGAATAAGAAACCTTTCAGACGAGATTTCAGGGGTTACCTATATATCCAAGTAGTGTTCCCCACAAAATAAGTAAGTTTGATTTTAAGTTTATATCTCGAATACAATTTACTAACTGTGTGAAGCCTACTGACACATCATTAGTAAGACTTGTTTAAAAACAATTTTGTCTTTACAAATCTCTAGCATGCTGTGATAGTCCACCAATGTACTATCATCTCCTCTTTTTGCAGCAAAACTCATTTTCATTTTTCAATTTTTTTAAATTTTTCAAAATTTTATTACTCCCCCTAAAATCAAAATATATTTCAATTTTGATTTTCTGAAGAAAAAAAATTGAAAACAAACTATACAAGAAACTTGACAACATTATGTGAATTACCTCAATTCACCATTCTCGTGCAAAAACAATCAGAACTCCCCCTCACAACAAACTATTTTCCCATAATGATTTCAAAACACTTAAGTTTGTTTCAATCAAAATGATTTTTCCAGAAAAATTAGTTTGTGTTCCAACCATTTGTAAGTTCGGGGATATCTCTTCATCTTGTTTTCTTCAAACATTTCAAAGATTTATCATTTCCAGTTTTATCATAAACCATCAGTAGAAAATCAAATACAACTTAATGTCCTTGATTTACCACTTATACGGCGAAAAATCACCAAAGTGAAATTTCTCAAGAAATGTGCCGATTCATGATCCACGATACCATCTTGGGATCTCCGGCAAGTCAGGTTTTTCTATTTAAACAATTTCACCCAAGCCTGACTGCCCTTGGGTGATTTTGAATTCTTGCTCAACAATGGTGGAAAGTTTTTCTCATCCATTGTTAAACTAGAATTCTCAACTTTTACCTCTACCAATGGCTCCTCTGGTTTTACCATACCAGAATCATTGCCTGCAGGTGGCTTGTCCGACTTTGATCTGTCAAATTCATCGCCGACCTTTTCCTTCTTCTTCTCCTCTTTTGTCCTCAGATTTGTATCTGATGAATTCTTTTTTCTTGTTTTTGCGGCTGAGGGAGTCGATTCATCAGAACTTTCAATCTTTTTGTTCGGTGAACCCGAGGACAAAATCTTCTCGAGATATTCTCTCGCTTTCTTCCTCTTCTTCCTCAGTCGGTCTTTCTGCCCCTGTGAAAGTTTAACTTTCTTTTCCTGAATTGACTGTACTGGAACTTTAGGTTTCAGAACCTTTTGCTCCTGGGGCTTGACTTTGACTGGAATCTTTGCCGATTTCTGAGAATTAGCCCTCAATCTTTCATTTGATCTCCTTGGGCAATCTCTGACAATGTGACCTTTGATATTGCAGTTAAAGCACCTCCTGGTCTCATAACTCCAATACCGGCAGTTAACAGCAATGTGTCCATGATATCCACAACTATAACACATTCTGTTATCGTACCTATCACCATTTTTAGTCCAAACGCTCAGATCAAAGCATTGTTTGGCTTGGTGATATTCCTTCCTCAACTTTGCTGAATTTGACTTTGAAGCACTGTGATCTGTCCTGCACCCAACAATTTTGAATTTTCATTTTTTAAGTCTTTTGATTTCTGATTGTGATTGGATGATTTAACTGATGAGTTTTTTCCTTCATTTTTAAATTTTTGTTTCTGTTTTACAATCTTCTTCACAGGTTTCTGCTTAGAGCATTCTCCCTTTTCAGTCGAGTGTAAAACAGTTTTCTGAAATTTTTCTTTTAATTTCAAAAATTTCTCCTTTTTCTTAATTTCAGCATCAGATTCTGTCTCAGACTCATCTGCTGAATAAAATTCCTCATTTTCATCATCAGTTTTCTCATCACAATCTACAACTTTTTCACTTATCGGCATAGAGTTGATTGGTTTTGGACAGGGAAAATTCAAACCGTCAGAGTTAGTCACAAAACCTTTCAATTTCTTCTCAAGTTCATCAATTTTGTTCCTTGAATTCTCAGCTTCACTTTCAAGCTGAGATATTCTCCCAAAATGAGACTTGATAGTTTTCTCATTCTCAATCTTCAAATTTTCAAGAACAGACTTTTCATCCATCAAAACTTTTATCTGTTCCTGAAATTTTGATTCATTCGCTTTCAGGTTTTTGTTTTCTAACTTGATCCAGAAATCTTCATCTTCTGATGATTTCTGTTTGCTTTCAAGTTCTTTTTCCAACTTTTTGATTTTCACTTGAGCGTACTCACCTTCTTTTTCAAGTTTAATGATTTTCTGAAGATGGGAATTTAACACTTTCTGTTTTTCAATGTTGTTTTTACTAAACACATTTCTCCCATCTTCAAGAATTTTCATTTGATTTTGAAAATCTTTCTCAATTTTTGATTTTTCAAATTCAAAATTCTTAATTTTCTCTCCAAAAAACTTTTCTTTTTCTTTCAATTTCTTGTTTTCAAATGTCAAACTGTTCAAACCAACCAACAGTTTGTCATTTTCAGCTTTCAACTTCTCACAAATTTCCTGAACCATAAGAATCTGTTTATCATCAGTTTGCTTCTCATCTTTCAGCTTCTTAACTTCGGATGTCAAACTTTCCACATTCTTCAATAGTTTGTCATAGTCAATCTTGAAGCTGTCACACTTAAAGCATACTGTTGCATTCTTCACAAATTCTTTAGCTTTTGAAGTTTCTTCTTCTTTTTCCCTGAATGTACCTGCACAAAATATTTTAACGAAGTCAAGAGGATTTCCATTATTATCAATATAAGAACCTCGTTTGAAATCGTATTTCATCACATATTTTGCTCCAAGACATACACATATTCTTTTATCTATTTCACCAATCACATTCAAACTTAGATTCTCTAGGTTTCCTTTTATTTTGTCAATCAATTCTCTTTTAATTTTATCATTCTCATAACTATGTGTTTTGAGTTTTTTAAAAAACTCTGATGAATTCAATTTTGATAACCCAGAGAAACCAGAATTCGATCTTATATTCGTCAAAATATCATCCCATTCTGTAGGTAAAGCATCTGCAATTTTTGATACTTTTTCTCCATCTGTCAACCTTATCTCATATTTTTCCAATTTGCCCAGTAAATAGTTAAATCTCTTTTCCATCTCCTCCAAAGTCTCATTCTTTTTGCACAAAAAATTTTCAAGCCGCATAATCCATATCTGTTTATCATCTTGTTGTTCATAACTACTGTACAAACCATATCCGTTATTTAATCTTTCAAGATGATAATTCTCCTGTTCATCAAACACCATCGCCATGTTTTGCTAAAAACCGATACGTATTTGTTAACTAATACACGAACCAGGTGTGACAGGAAAAATGAACCAAACAACAATTTTGCCAAATAAGCAGTCCAAATAAGCGAATCAGAATCGGTCCGGATAAGCGGTCCAGTACTTGTTCGTTCGAGCGACCCAAAAGATGTCCGTTCGAGCGGTTCAAACGATTGTCCGAAAGAACGGTCCAGAAATTTCAAATTTCGAGCGATCCTGATGATGTACGAAAAAGCGGTTCAAACTTTGAATTTTGGAGCGAACCAAGAGTCCAAATTATGAGCGATCCAAGTCAATTGAACAAATAAGCGATTCAAGAAATGTTCAATGAGCGGTTCATAAAAGTCTATATGAGCGATCCACAACAGTATTTTCGAGCGGTTCACGAAGTGATGTCAGCAAACACGAACCGCTTTTGAGCGAAAATTCAATTTTAATCAATTTTAAGCCGAATTAAGGTCTGAAAACTTCCAGGTTTTGTTAAATCATGATTCCGCACATGTTGTGAGAATTTGAACGAATTTCGACCGTGAAATCTTCCCAAATCAGAAAAAGAAGGTGTAGAAGTAAGAAAAAGTGACGAAAACCAGCTAATTTCTGTAGAGAACCTCCTCCTGAGCTCTGATACCACTTGTAGGATCGTATTCTGACCCGAACGAGTCGTTCAGAGGCTTTCTCCTTGGTTTCAGGTGCGGAATAACAAGAAACTAAGGTAGAAATAGCAGGCAAATCACTTTAACTACTTGTTTTACTGATTTCAAACGCTTACAGCTCAAATCTCGCACCGGCAGCACTTCGGCACGATTTCTACAACTGTTACAAATGGAATCGCACATTGGACTATTTATAGAGCACTGGGACCGCTTATTGGACAGGCCCAATAAGCGGCCCATGACATTGGAGCGGTCCAGACAACTTGTCATACGAGCGGTCCAAGCATCATGTCATATGAGCGGTCCAGGTTAGTTACCATTCGAGCGGTTCACATAAGATGCCACTCGAGCGATCCAACATGATCACTCGAGCGGTCCACTAACCCAATGGTCCTAAGAGCGATCCATTTAATCTAATTTGACTCTAAAAGCAGCCCAACATCTAAAACCTATACATTTTCACTATTTCTAGTATTACGTGCCCAGATTTAACGTTCTAACACATTGACTCGATACAAGACGGAATCAGTAGATGTAGTGCACCAACAGACTCCCCCTCAGATGTTGATGGAGTCGACTATCGAGTCACACCAATGCTGTCTTCAGTTCTTCAGTCTTGATCAGTCTTCGGGCTTCTCTCTCTTTATCATTCTATCGAGTCACACCAATGTGGGTATTTGTGTTTGATGATTTTACGATTTGATTCGATTCCGATTTCAAGCTTTAAATCGCTTTCTGGAAAGTTATACGCAAACTGGTGCGTAAACGGAGTCAGTTTAATGTGACAACCACTCTAGGATAGTGAAATAGGCTTAACATTCCTTAAATAACCTTCACATAAATTAGAAATAAGTTTCGGATGGTTTGGTGTGTCGAAAACAAGTTTGTTCGATCGTAGGGACTATTTGTGTCAAACTGCGAAACTATACCGATTCGTATTGTAACGAACATTCCGGAACTTGATCATAAGTTAAAAATACCCTATATATCCTTTTACGTAGCATAGAAATAGGCTTTGAGGGGTTCGGTATGCTAAAATAAACTTATTTGATCAATCGGGACTAAAAGCGTCAAAAAGTGCATAAGTTTGCATTTTCGCGCATATCATACGTTCTGAATATATCCGAACACCCAAAAAATTATGTAATCAATAAAATATTTTATTTTAGTGATTGGCATGATAAAATTCCATTCGTCGCTTAATTTGGATCGTTTTGAGTTCGTTACGACTTCCGTCGTAATTAACCGAACAACGCGACCGTACGACCAAACGAACCAACATCCGAGATGTTTTTGAGCATATTTTAAGTTCCCTATACTTTAACTTCATTTTAGAGCCTTGAAATAAGGTTAACGGGGCTTAAAAGTGTCAAAATGCATCAAAACTCAAGTTTCTAAGCTGCAGGGACCAAAACTACAAATCTGCCAAACTTCTTACACGGGCCGCGTAAGCCCAGGTCTTATCTTACACGGGCTGCGAGGTCTTGCCATACAGAAACGTTGAATCTGGACTTTGGGCTTGTTTTTGATGGTTTTAATGGTTGTTTTGGGATACCATCTGCTTGTTTTGAAGGTTTAAAATGCCCCCCTTGTATTCTAAAAGTACCAGCCCACATGGATGGCCAAGATCTTTCCCTCTTAAGCAAGAAACGATCCTAACGGTGAAACGAAAACTATATATAGCCATGCCTTCTTTCATTTTTCTGCACCCTTGATCTGATTTCTCTAAGTTGAAGTTATAATACTTCACACCTGAGATTTTAAGATCAAGTTCTCCCTAGCTTGGACCCTTTGTAAGCTTCTTTCATTCTTTTATCGCTTTTCGAGCGTGAAAGTCAAATAGTGTTTGACTTTCTGCTTTAACCACGAGTTGGTCAACACGAAGTTCGTTTGAACTTCGCAACGTGAGCGTAATCATGATGGTTATAGTCCCTAGTGACTATACCTATTGATTACCACGTTGACTAGGCGTAGTGACGAGTCGTAGTTTCGGTCAAAATGCGCATTTAAGCGTATTTTGCAACCAAACTACTCTTGTATCAAAACACTTTGTTTTGATATCAAAACCTGTTTTCTAACTTAGTTAAACGTGTTTCAACATGTTTAGCTCGTCACTTTTAGATTAGTGCTTGTTTAGAGTTGTAAGTCAAGCAGTCTAAACCACCGCTTAGACTTTCGAACTCGACCCGTTTGGTCGATCATTAGGATCCGACCAAACATGTTTAGTGACCATAGTTGCATAGGGAATAACCTTCCGAGGTTATACCTTATGGTCACCTAGTTTAAGTAGTTGTATGATAGGTAGTTTATATGCCTTAGGTAAATGACCAAAATTTCTTTTCATGCATAATTGGATTTTAAGCATATGTAACTTAACTTTTGTCACCTAAACTGATTATGCAACATATTTAAACATGTTTAGGCATATAATACTTGTTATAGGACTAGTTAGACGTCTCGAACGCGTTTTTCGCGAACAACGCGTTAAAGTAGCGTAAGTTACCTAAACGGGTCGTAACGGGTCGAAAGCACTTAGATTAGGTTCCGATTTAGAATTTAGGCTTTGTTAAACCATATCACATGAGTTCCAATACTCATTTGGTTTACAAGACCTCATTCTGTCCGATCTTCCGATTTAGGTGTCGATTTATTTACTAGGGATTCGATTACCAGGTGCTGCTTGAGTTTCCTTGGTTTGATTGAGCTTGTTGAAGTTCTTTAGATTGAGGATACTTTGCACTTCGATATGAGTACATAGTTCCCCTATTTTACTGTTTTCGATTGTTTTGGGGTGATTCATATGTGCTAAATGATTTCGAGGTTTAAACGATGTTTTAAAAAACGATTTAAATGGTTTATATTAAACTAATAACGATTTCGATAATGTGAACAAACTTTATGGTTGTAGTTACATAACGAATGACATTCATTAGCATTGATCAAGCCGACAAATATTAGGTTATGGTACCATAGGATCTGACAAATCCCGTTATCATAGTACACCCATGGTTATGTGTGGGGGTTATGTAGGTAACGACCGAATCTGATGATTGTTAACTTACCCTTTGGTGGTTTGTTAATGCAAGTTTCGAGATAGTCGATTCACGATGGTTTGAATGTTATTAGCGAGACAACCAAAAGTAGTTTCACAATTAAAACGAAAAAGATTTTGGGACGAGTTAAACGATTTGAAACGACTTAAACGAGATAAACGATTTGGAACAAACGATTGGTCTTATGTATAAGTGCTTTTATCATATTATATCCCGTGTCATTATTTAGTTCAATTGGGAAACGATTTTGAAACGATGTCACACAACGAGGTTTTCAAAATGATATAAACCATACGAGTTTTATTAACGGGTTTTTACGAGATGTTTTACGATTTGGTTTACTAAAACAAATGTTTTTGGGTTAAGAATCATGGCTACGAGATTTTATAAACTATAACCAATTTGATTTGAGTTGGTTAATTATGTTGCAATACACTTTTCAAAACGAGGTTTGTACTTTTGACTCTTGTAGTCTAATGAGGTACTTCAACATATAAACGAGCCATGAATCCGATACTCTCATAAAACCTATGTGCTCGCCAGCATTTCTTTGCTGACTTTGTTTTTACATATGTTTCAGGTGGTGTTGCATGATGTTGGTTGCTAGGATGTATGTTCATATAGGATCTGGACTAGGCCTTAGTGACTTAATTACGATAATAGACGATGTTTAACTTGTTTGTTTGCTTTAAGACAATGTACATTTTTAAATGAATCAATAAAACGAAACTTTTGTATCCATGGTTGTGAAACAATAATTCTGTTACAACACTCCCCGAAGTTTTCGCCGTGGTTTCGTTGTTTTGACGCGGTCGGGGTGTGACAGAAGAGTTGGTATCAGAACCAATGGTTATAGGGAATTAGGTTATTAGTAATGCTTTGACCTAGACTATAACTCTCTAGGACCCTAACGCGAGTTTTCTTTTGTTTAGATTTTAAAACAATACCGTCACCTATCCTTAGGTGATAACCACAACGAGAACACAATAACAAATCCGCTTCGAAAATTAATCATCTATTCTTGGATGATTGATTACTCGGTTTTGAACCCTCTTAATTTTCAAAATCTTGTCAAAGTTTGGGTCTAAATAATGTGAACACGTGCAAACTGGAAGGGTGAATACCTGTATCCTGAGTTTTCTGTCTAAGGCTAGAGTGTTCGTAAAAATCCGCAGTATCGGACCAGTCACTCTTACCTGGGAACTCTTGGGGTGAGTGTTCACTAATAGGCGAGCATGTTTTCAGTGATACATTATATTGACCCATTTACTTTGATTAGTCACTGCTGTCGTTTGTTTGTTCGAGTTAACAAACGAATGATCGCCTTCCTTGTGTTTTGTCGATGTTTCCTATACCTCTTTTGTTTTTCCAATTGCCAACCTCACTCGTTTCACATGTTTCCTTGTTCTTTTTAGACAATGCCTCCTCGACGTGATGCACAACCTTTAACTGCTGAAGAAGTCGCAGCCCTTGTCGCTCAACAAATGGCTGCAGTACTTCCGAATGTTGTAGCCCAGATCCATCAATTATACAACAACTATAACAACAATAATACACAGTGTAGTTTCAAAACCTTCAATTCGGCTAAACCGTTGAAGTTCTCTAGGTCTCAAGGAGCAACTGCGCTACTACAATGGTTCGAAAGTTTGGAGAGCACATTCAGACATGTGCAATGTCCGAATGAGCATAAGGTTGAATTTGCATCAAATGTGTTCGATAAGCGTGCTCTTACATGATGGAACGAAGTGACGCGTGATAGGAGTGCCGATGTAGCGATGGCACAAACTTGGGAAGAATTCCGAGCTCTCATGATGAGAGAATTCTGCCCCCATCACGAGATTCGAGCTTTAGAACGAGAATTCGATGCTTTGAAACAAGATGGGGGAGAACACCGTGCGTATACGGATCGATATGAAGAGCTCAGCTTGTTGTGTCCTACTATGGTTACCTCATTGGAAAAAGCGATAGAGAGGTATATAGATGGATTATCCGATTCTGTACAAGATATTGTGACTGGCAGTAATCCTACTACTGTCCATCAAGCGATTGAATTGGCTGCTACTCTGACTGAGTTTAGGTCAGAAAAGGGAAATTGACCCGTAAGGGTGATAGGTAGAAGACAGCTGATTTTGCACAGGACAAGGGTAAGGGTAAGGGTAAGAAGTAGGGTGAGTCTTCTAAGAAGTCAAGGAAGCGCAAGGCTTCCCAGAACTTTGCTGTCACCAACCAGAACCCTCAGAACCCACCAGCCCTACCTCCCTCGAAGAAGCAATATGCTGGTACCGCACCTCATAGTGCTTGATGCAATGGTCACCATGTTGCCCAACAGGCCTGTAGGCAGTGTACTACGTGTGGTAAACTTGGGCATCTGGCCAACATTTGTCGTTTGGGCCAGAATCAGGCTGCTCAGGTTCCAGCACAAGCTCAAGGGAATGCTGCGAGATTCCCACCTGGTTCGTGTTTCAATTGCGGAGAAATGTATCATTTCCGCAACAATTACCCGAGGTTGGTAAATGCGAATGCGAATCCGAACGCGAATGCGAATGTGAATCCCGCTCGTGGACGAGCATTCAATCTAAACGCGAATGAGGCGAGGGTAGACAACGAGGTTGTTAACGGTACGTTCCTTGTTAACAATCAACTTGCATCTGTTCTTTTCGATTCTGGTGCCGATAGGAGTTTTGTTTCGTTATCTTTTGAGCCTTTTCTTGCGATACCTAGAACTAAATTGAGGAAACCCTTATCTGTCGAAGTTGCTACTGGTAAACCTCTTGTACTCGATTCTGTTATTTGTGGTTGTCAATTGAACCTCGATAACCATCTTTTTCCTATTGACCTCACACCGATGCAACTTAGGAGTTTCGATATCATCGTGGGGATGGATTGGTTAACCAAACATCATGCTGAGGTGGTTTGTTTCGATAAGATCGTTCGTATTCCTCTTTCGTCTGGTGATGTCCTAGAAGTTCGTGGAGAGAAACCATCTGTTGGTTTGAAACTCATGTCGTGTACGAAAGCCCAACGTTATTTAAGAAAAGGATATGTTGCTTTTCTAGAACATGTCACCGAGGAGAAAGGCGAGACCAAGAGTATTCAGGATATTCCGATTGTTCGGGATTATCCAGAGATGTTTCCTGATGAACTGCCTGGTTTACCTCCAATTCGTCAAGTCGAGTTTCATATTGATCTTATACCCAATGCCAATTGCGAAAGCACCTTATCGTTTTGCACCGTCCGAAATGCAAGAGTTATCGAAACAGCTTCAAGAGTTTTCTGATAAAGGATTCATCCGTCTGAGCTTTTCGCCTTGGGGAGCTCCTGTCCTCTTTGTGAAAAAAGAAAGATGGATCTTTTCGAATGTGTATCGATTATCGTGAGCTTAACAAGCTTACCATCAAGAATCGATATCCCTTACCTCGAATCAATGATCTCTTTGATCAGCTGCAAGGGGCTACCTGTTTTTCCAAGATCGATCTGCATTCTGGGTATCATCAGCTTCGTGTACTCGAAGAAGATATTCCCAAAACTGCATTCTGCATAAGATATGGGCATTACGAGTTCACTGTCATGCCTTTTGGTTTGACAAATGATCCAGCTATCTTTATGGACTTAATGAATAGGGTCTGTAAAACTTATTTAGACAACTTCATCATTGTGTTCATCGACGATATCTTGTTTATTTGAAGTCTCTAGCCGATCACGAGCAACACCTTCGTTTGACTCTGGAACTCTTGAAGAAGGAACAACTTTTTGCTAAATTCTCCAAGTGTGAATTCTGGCTTAAAGAAGTTCATTTTTGGGGTCATATAGTCAGCGAGCAGGGTATTCAAGTGGATCCATCCAAAATAGCAGCTATTAAGGATTGGAATACACCAACGACACCTACAGAAATTCGTTCTTTTCTTGGTCACGCTGGTTATTATCGTCTTTTATTTCGAACTTCTCGAAGATCGCGGTTCCACTCATTGCTTTAACTCAGAAGAATAAGCCTTTTGAGTGGGGACCCAAACAAGAAGAAGCGTTTCAAACGCTGAACAGAAGCTGTGTGATGCTCCTATTCTATCTTTGCCCGAGGGAAACGATGATTTCGTTGTCTATTGTGACGCGTTGAATCTAGGCCTTGGTTGTGTTCTTATGCAACGAGGTAAAGTTATAGCATATGCGTCTAGACAGCTGAAAGTTCACGAGAAAAACTACATAACTCATGATCTTGAATTGGGTGCTATGGTTTTTGCTCTCAAAATCTGGAGACACTATCTTTATGGCACGAAGTGTGTGGTTTTCACATACCACAAAAATCTCCAGCACATTCTTAATCAGAAGGAGTTGAACATGAGGCAACGACGATGGGTTGAGCTCTTGAGCGATTATGATTGCGAGATTCGCTACCATCCTGGTAAGGCGAATGTCGTAGCCGATGCGCTTAGTCGAAAGGGGCGAGCTAAGCTTCATTCTGTTTGAACTATATCTGATATTCAAACTTGTGTTCTTCAAGCTCAACAATTTTGTGCCTCACAAAATTTGATGGGTAAGGAATTACCATGTCAACTTGAGCTTAAGCTCGGAGCAAAGGACGATAGTTTACTCTACTTCAAGGATCGTTTGTGGATTCCGAAACAAGACGATCTCCGCTTTAGTGATGGACGAATCTCACAAGTCTCGATATTCTATCCATCCTGGTGCTGATAAAATGTACAAGGATCTTCGTACTCAGTATTGGTGGCCTGGTATGAAGAAAGATATTGCCTTGTATGTATTGAAATGCCTAACTTGTCCCAAAGTCAAGGCTGAACATCATTGCTATGGATCTCATCACTAAATTACCGCGTACATCTAAAGGTCACGATGCTATATGGGTTGTTATCGATTGATTAACAAAGTCAGCTCATTTTATTCCGATTCGCGAAGATCAATCTGCTGATAAACTTGCAAAGATTTATGTTGATGAGATTGTATCTCGACATGGTGTTCCTTTGGACATCATATCTGATCGTGATGCTTGATTTTCATCTCATTTTTGGAAGGCCATGCAACTTCTATGGGAACCCAACTAAATCTAAGCAATGCTTATCATCCCCAAACAGATGGACAATTTGAGAGGACGATTCAAACTTTGGAGGATATGTTTAGAGCATGCGTGATCGACTTTGGTGGTAATTGGGACTCTCATCTGCCATTGATCGAGTTCTCTAACAACAATAGTTATCATACTAGCATCAATATGGCACCATTCGAAGCTCTCTATGATCGAAATGTCGTTCACCTATCTGTTGGAAAGAGATCAGTGAAGCTCAGCGTACTGGACCTGAGCTCATTCTGGAAACGACAGACAAAATCAAGAAAATTCGCGATAATCTTGTGACAGCTAGAAGCCGTCAAAAGAGTTATGCAGATGTGCGACGTAAGCCTTGGATGGGATTGGTGAGATTTGGAAAGAAAGGAAAACTTGCACCTCGATATGTTGGACCATTTAAGATTGTTGTAAGAGTTGGAAAGGTTGCCTATCGTCTAGAGCTACCTCAGAGCTTGGAAATATTCATCCCACTTTTCACGTGTCCAATTTGCGAAAGTGTTTAGCTGACACTAATCTTCACATTCCACTCGACGAGATTCAAGTTGATGAAACGATGCATTTTGTCGAGAAACCTGTGGAGATAATGGACCGTGCAGTCAAACAGTTGAAGAACAAATGGATTCGATTGGTCAAGTTTCGCTAGGAGTCCAAACGTGGCCCAGAGTTTACTTGGGGACGTGAGGACCAAATGAAGGCGAAATATCCGCAATTGTTCTGACAAGTTTCCTCTAGTTAAAATTTCGGGACGAAATTTTCTAAAGTAGGGGAAACTGTGACAACTGTGCTCTGTAATCGATGTACAATGTAAAAAAAATGTTAATTATTAATAAAACAATGTGTTTTGGTGTTATTATGTGGGTATTTATGTTTTGATGATTTTACGATTTGATTCGATTCTGATTTCAAGCTTTAAATCGCTTTCTTGAAAGTTATACACAAACTGGTGCGTAAACGCAGTTAGTTTAACGCGACAAACACTCTGGGATAGTGAAATAGGCTTAACATACCTTAAATAACCTTCACATAACTTAGAAATAAGTTTTGGATGATTTGGTGTGTGGAAAACAAGTTTGTTCGATCGCAGCTGCGAAACTATACCGATTCGTATAGTAACGAACATTCCGGAACTTGATCATAAGATAAACATACCCTAAATATCCTTTACATAGCTTAGAAATAGGCTTTGAGGGGTTCGATATGCTAAAATAAACTTATTTGATCAATAGGGACTAAAAGCGTCAAAAAGTGCATAAGTTTGCATTTTCGCGCATATCTTACGTTCTAATATATCCGGACACCCAAAAAATTATGTAATCATTAAAATATTTTATTTTAGTTATTGGCATGATAAAATTCCATTCGTCGCTTAACTTGGATCGTTTTTGAGTTCGTTACGACTTCCGTCGTAATTAACCGAACAACGCGGCCGTACGACCAAACGAACCGACATCCAAGATGATTTTGAGCATATTTTAAGTTTTCTATACGTTAACTTCATTTTAGACCCTTGAAATGAGGTTAACGGGGCTTAAAACTGTCAAAAATACATCAAAACTCAAGTTTCTAAGCTACAGGGACCAAAACTGCAAATCTGCTAAACTTCTTACACGGGTCGCATAAGCCCAGGTCTTATCTTACGCGGACCGTGTAGGATCAGTTTGACCTCTAGAATGAGTCAATTTGAGCAATACACACTAATTGAGTGGCGGAAACACTCAATCAGAGCAGAATCAGTAAGAAAGAGTAGAAAATAGATGATGATACGTTGCAGGTACTTTAACTACTTGCTTCTCATTCACTTTGACTTGAAAATTTGGCAGAATAACAGTACACTTCAGATCTGACCGTTTAGAATGAAAAGCACACAAGCCTATATATAGGCATTCCTGACCGTTTGAAATAACACATACCGTTTCAAACGGCCAGCTTACATACCCTTCCGTTTGAAACTCAAACGGACTAGTTTCAAACGAACAGCCAATAAACAAACTAAAACTTTACATATTTGACCCCTAAACTATACAAACTTGACATATTTAGACCCTAGACTTAAGACATAGGCTTTAGACATACTGCACCAACAAACTCCCCCTTGGATAGAGCCACAGTCTTCAGTCTTGGTCTTTAGGTCTTTGAACAGCTCTGTATTTCTCTTCCTTCGGTTTTGGCTTTCTACTTAGCGCAACTCTGATCTTTTCATTCTTTTTCTTCCTCGCTTTCTCTTCTTTTTCTTGTTGCTCCATAAACTTTCCTCTATTTTCTTCCATCCTTTGATTCTCACGTTCACGCTCACGCTTCGCTTTCTTCTTCATCTTCTCGTCTAAAGACCACCACGATGATTTCCACTTGCTTTCGGAGTTGATACCTTTCTGAACACACAGAGAAACTACACGTTGAAACTGAAGAGCTTGCTCTTTGTCTGCTGACGAATAGCGAATCTTGTTGATGAATAAACATTCAATGTCTTTCGCTGAGCAATTTACCAACCACATCGGATCATAAACGTGAATATTTCTAAGTTCACCACCAGCTCTGTAAGTTATGATCGCTTCAGTTGTGATACAGCTGTAAACCCAATCAATAAAACCTATATAAAAATCTTGCTCCATTTCAGGCATTGGAATCGTTGTCATGGTTCTTGGAGGCTTTACATTCAGAATTGTTTCAATAACACCAGTCACTGGATCCATTCTTTGAACACGTCTAGGACGATGAGGCTTCCACTTCCGAAGACCTTTTAGAGTCTCGTACTTAATATAACCCCACATCGCCTTATCATTCTGCCTAACTTGATAATCCAAGGTTCTCACTTGAGATAATTCATCGACGTCCCACCACGGTAATGACATAATGTCATATAGACGTTTGAAGTATTGGACGCCATATTCTCTACGAATAGCGTAAGCATTCACTTGAGGTAGAAATTCCCAACTTATGATGTCGCCAAGAGAAATAGTTCTATCACATTGGAAAAACTTCAAAGGCCTTTTGAATTTTCTTTCATGACTGTCTTTAAACCACTTTGAACGATCTTCTTTTTCAACACTTGATTGACTTTCTTTTTCAGCAACTTTCTTCAAGTTTTCAAACATATTTTCATTCACAGCTTCAGTTACTTTTTGTCGTAACTCTTCTCTGTTTTCTGCTGCGAAGAACTCCATTAAAGTTGGAAGTTTTGATGTATCTTTAGGAACATCTTCACTATCAGAATAATCCTCTACTTCAACTTTATCATATTGATCAGCATCTTCAACATAATCATACTTGTAATCTTTCTGTTTATTTATATCAAATGATTCCAAATCTTCTTCAAGATCAAATGGAATCTCGGGATTTACATCTTTCAACATCTCCCTATACACATCTAAACGTAAGAACAAAGGTTCAGAGTGTTCTACTATCTGCGTCTTATCCGAATCCCCCTTTCCAGAAGCTTCACCACTTTCTTCATTCATTGTGTCGTTCATCAAATCATCAACGACTTTTTCATTTGCAGCTTCTGTAACTTTAATCCCAGATCCTCCTGCAGCATCATCATCATCATTACCTTTTGAACTATGACTGCTTGCAGAGAATACAAAGTCATCCTCATCATCATCTTCATCATCCTCTTCATCTTCGCCACCAATTAATTCAGGCGTTGGAGTTTCTTCTTCGAATAGGCCAGGAACTGCAGAGATAGGCTCAGGATTATCGATCACCATCGAAGGTACAAGAGACATTTCAGGCATAGCTGAACTTCCTTCAACTCCTTTACCCTTATCCTTCATCTGTCGTTCAATCTCTGCTTGACGTTCAGCACAAACTTCTGCAACCTGTAGCTCTTCAAACTTATCTTCTACAGATGATCCCAACATACTTTCAACCACTTTGTGTAACATATACAACTCATGATCTTTAGCTCTTTTCGCTTCATTCAGCTCTTTATGTTTCAACTCAAAGTATTCATTCCGTGCATCACGTCTGTTCTTTTCTTCTTCAAGTTCAGATACACGAACCTTCAGAATATCAATTTCAGATTGATCATATTCAGCTTTCTTTTCTAATTCCTGAACACGATTTACAAGCAGTTTTTCTCTATCAGCTGCCTTCTTGTTCTCAACTGCCAACCTCTTGTTTTCTGCAATCACCTTCTCTATTTTCTTTTCCAATTTCAACACTTGCGAATTATTTGCAAAGTCGAAGTCAACGTCTAGTAGATTATCTTGCGGTGTCGGAAGACCTTTACTCGAAGAACCAGGTTGTACTTGGGTGAGTGGAGGTGTGCCGAAGATATCTTGTGAAGTGTAATATGGTTGTTGTGGTGGTGGTGTTGTTTGTGGAGTAGGTAATGGTTGATTCGGGGGTGTAGGAAGTCTTGGTGGAGATGATTGTTGTGGTGGTGTAGGCTGTCTAAGTGTAGATTGGTGAATAGGTGATTGTGAAGGTGTAGGTTCACATGGAGGTGTTGGAGGCTTTTGATGTTCTACATCAGATTGCTTTTTCTGCACACTCTTCTGAGGTTTCTTAGAAATTCTGATCTTTGGAGTTGTTTTCTTACGACCACCAGTTTTTCTTCTAACTATTGGAGTTGATTGAGATCCTGTCACATGCTCTGGTTACGGAACATAGGGAGCATCCTCCTGTTCTTGCCTCTTTCTTTTCTTAATCAGCTTTTCTTTCTCTGCCTCTTCTCTCATCCTTCTTTCACGTTCAACCTCATCCACAAATTCATCTTCTGAAGAACTGGAAGAACTAGTCGTGTCTTTGTCTACGTTATCACCTTCAATATCGTCAATCACTTTCTCTTTCTCTTTCTGAATGTCAGACGTAACAGTCTGCACAACATTCTCAACAAAATCTTTATCAGTTGTAAACAATTCTGCATTAATTTCTATATTTTCAGCATCAGCCACTTCTTGCTCCTTTTCAACATATGCAGCAGGGATATCTTCATCTGGCTCATCAACCAAGGACATTGGAGTTGCTTTCTTTTGTTTCTTTTTCGGTTGTGAAGAAGATTCTTCGCCTGATTTCACAGTAGGAGTAGATTTCCTTGACTTCTTCTTTTCTTCTTTCAAGAACCATTCACTTCTCTTAGAAATAAAACTTTTAAGGATCTTCAGCTCTTCTTCATAACTTTTCTCTTTTCTTTCTTCCTCGTTTCTCCAATGCTCATGATTCACAGGATCAGGATCCTGATAGTTGCTATCTTTAATTGCTCCAAATAGTTCAGTAGATTTAGTCGGCTCCGGATGTTTTGGATGATATTTGGCTAACGCTCTAATAGAATCATTATCCATGTGCGATAACACCAATAGATCATTTACTTCATCTCTAATCGAATTCGGATAAGCATGATCCAATATCATTTGCACAAATCTTGGATATAACCAAGTCTTTCTGTCCGACACTATTTCCTCAACCATGTAATGGAAAACAATATGAGAAAAATTATATCTTTTATTCAACACAAGGGCTACAACCATGTTCATCAGATAGTCGCGCATGGTATCATAACCGCCTTTCTGATGACTCATTGAAATCAATACTGCATGAATCAGAAACTTATAAGGCTTGGTGAACTTTGATTTCAAATAACTGGCACTGTTCAGTTCACCTACATATCCCATTCTTAGTAAGCACCCTTTGACCATCTTTTCTGGCAACTTTGTTGGTGAATTCTCTTCATCTGGAAACCCGATTACTTCTCTGATAACTGCTTCAGTAATGACAATAGGTTTCTTTTCACCGTCTATCTTCACAACTGAGTTAATTGTCTTGTTTTGATCATCATACGAAGTATTCTTCCAAAAGCGTTTGATATGTGATCTGAATACTAGACGTCTCTCTGTCAAAGCCTTCAGAATAGGTATTCTCCTCATGAATTCCAGAATGTCTTTGAAATCTGATAACTTCGGATTTTGCTCCTCATCCAGATTGCAGCAAACATTGTGAATAGGATTGAATAATGTCGAAGTTGGCTGCAAAAACACAAACATTCAACACAATTAAACACTAAGATATCAATCTTCAAACATATGTCATTCAAACGGTCAACATTCAAACGAATCAGTTTCAAACGATTGAATCCAAACTGTCTAAGTTCAAACGATGACGCTCAAACGGTCTGAGTTCAAATGATGACACTCAAACGGACTGAGTTCAAATGATGACACTCAAACGGACTGAGTTCAAACGATGAAACTCAAACGGTCTGAGTTCAAACGAGGAAACTCAAACTGTCTGAGTTCAAACGATTGAACTCAACCTGAATCCCTCAAACGAAGACTTTCAAACGGGACCCTTCAAACGAACACTTTTCAAATGGTTAGGTCCTGTTCGTTTGAAATTAGATCCAAACCCTAACCTATATCTACAGATCAAATCAGACAAATTACAGCTAAGGGTTTGATCTATGAAAGAAACCGAGCACACAGATATGAATTTCATCAATCAAGAACAACTGTAACATCCTAAATCTATACATGAACAATCTGCAGACATGTAAATGTGTGTAAACACTACAAATTTGAACAATTAAACTATCATACAATGAAATTTCATCCAAAACGACACTATCCTATTGATCAATTGCAATTTTCACTATGTAAGAAACCCTAGATCTAAAAATATTCGAAACA
Source organism: Helianthus annuus (assembly GCF_002127325.2). Classification (NCBI taxonomy): domain Eukaryota; kingdom Viridiplantae; phylum Streptophyta; class Magnoliopsida; order Asterales; family Asteraceae; genus Helianthus; species Helianthus annuus. Next base: position 36,859,577 of record NC_035435.2, read on the forward strand.
GAGCATCACTGTCATGTAAATAGGACAAAATACGAAGATAATCAGTTCAGAAACTTACCTTCACCATGATTATGACTGAATAATCCAAAGAAACTCACAAGATCCGGTTGAAAATTCAAAGAAAACACAGTTGTACGCACTTTCGTTTGAAATCGCCTTGCCGTTTGAAATGAAATAAGTGATGTAATAATGTTTCAAACGGACGTCTGAGGTATTTATACCTAAGACCCTTCCGTTTGAAACATTCAAATGGTCAGCGATTTTCAAACGATGTAAACAGCTTTCAAACGGTTAACCATTTTCAAACGGTAGGTTGAGTTTTCAAACGGTCAAACACTTGAATTTTCAAAACTTTTCATTTTAAGCAATTTTCTGATTGAACACTGTTCTACCCAGCTGACCAAGTCCAAGTTAATGACCTTGGTCAACTGTTTGATCTACCAAGTCCAAATTAATGGCCCTGGATTATCAGATTTATGTAGTACCTTGACGTTTTGTTTCCAAAAACAGTTCAACTTAGTTTGCAATCACAGCTTTCCCAACCCTCATCAGACACTGACATGATCTGCACACAGGCTTTGATCTTCCAATTCCCAGTATCAGTTGACGAAAATAAAATGAGAAAAGAAAATCTTTTTGGGTTTTAAGCTGTACAAACTGAAATATATACACACAATATTTTTGTGAGCGTGTTAGGGGATCATATCAGCTGCCGACAGAACACAAGTACCGTTAAGCTGATATTAAATTTTAAGCATTAAACAGTTCGCGTAGATTGCCGATATATTGATCCATTTAAATTCTCGCAAAACTTTCAAACTGTTCGGGATACATGATTAGTGTTTTAAAGACTTAAATGTTGACATGTGTTCCCACCTCAGTATATACTCCCGTATCCAGATCCCAGTATTCAGTCTTACAGGTGAGTATACCACGGCTGATATCTGTTGGGGGTAGATGCGAAACCGTGAGAGCTTAGGTCAGAACTTCCGTTCAGCAGAGAGATAACGGTTCGACTTTAAGGTGGGTCCCCTTTAGAGGATCTTTTATATTTCAACAGCAGCGACTATCAATTTTATTGTTTCATCAGCATGCTGAGGGTGAAGCTTATGTTTCAAAGCTTTTTGCGAAAAGTATTATCCGGGGACTAGGTCAGTATTTCCATACAGCAGAAGTCCCGGGATAATACCCCAGATATCACCGAGCATAAAGACCTAGTATCTCAGAATACGGGACCTTTAAAACAGGATTTCAGTGGTTACCTATATATCCTGGAGGTGTTCCCCACGAAAACGCAAGTTAAATTTAGTTTATATCCCAAACTGATCTACTAATTCTGTAAGAACCTACCGGCACATCTTTAGCGAGACTGCTTAATTTGCATTTATACATTACATTTCTTTAGCGTACTGTGCCCGTCTAGCTGATGTACTATCATTTATCCTATACTACACAACTCTTTTTGGCATTTTTTAATGTTTTTGGATTTTTTATGGTTTTATCATGTTTTTGTACTTTTCTGCGAATATCTCCCCCTAAAACTAAAATATATTTTTGTGTTTTTGTTTTTAACGAAAAGCAGGAAAAAAATACAACTGTACAAAAGAAAAATTGACAACACGATACGGTTCATGTCAGATCGCCGCCCAATTCGGCTTCACACTCGATTACCCTCCCAGATTGCAGATTTTTCATCCCATTTAACCTTAAAAGATAATAAAATCTCTTTTTATCAAACGGTTTTGTGTAAAAATCAGCTTTCTGATCATCGGTGCTCACATGTTCAATCCGTATTAATTTTTTTTCGTAACAATCTCTTATAAAATGATGACGGATTTCAATGTGTTTTGTTTTCGAATGGTGAACCGGATTTTTAGTAACATTTATAGCTGCTTCATTGTCCACAAATATCGGAGTATCCAAGAATTGCAGACCGAAGTCGCGCATCTGCTGTTGGATCCAGAGGATCTGCGAGCAACAGCTAGAGGCTGAGACGTACTTAGCCTCACACGTGGAGAGCGCAACTGCAGTTTGCTTCTTGCACTGCCAGGTAACGAGCCGAGTTCCGAAGAACTGGCACCCAGCAGTGGTGGACTTTACGTTCTGCTTCCAGCTACCAAAGTCTGAATCAGCAAAACCGGATAAGGTAAAATCACCCGAACGAGGGTACCACAAGCCGATACTTGGGCAACCCATCAAATACCGTAAGATGCGTTTGACGATCGTCAGGTGCGATTGCTTCGGATTCGACTGATATCGTGCACACAGACATGTCGGATACATGATGTCGGGACGGGAGGCTGTAAGATACATCAACGAGCCAATGATTGATCGGTATAAAGTTTCATCCATCTTCACGCCTTGTTCGTCAGGACAAATACCATGGTTCTGTGCGAGAGGGGTAGATGCAGGACTGCAATCTGTCATGTCAAACTTGTCTAGCACGTCCTTTACATACTTCGTCTGATGAATGAAGATTCCATCAGGCAGTTGTTCTACTTGTAACCCGAGGAAGAACTTCATCTCCCCCATAGAACTCATTTCAAACTTCTTCTTCATTACAATCTCAAATTGTTTGCACAACTCGTCGTTGGTGGAACCAAAAATTATATCATCAACGTAGATCTGCACGATCAGCAAATGTCCAGCTTCTTCTTTCGTGAACAAGGTGTTGTCTACTGTTCCTCTTGTGAACCCGTTGTCCAGCAAGTAGGTCGAAAGCGTCTCGTACCAAGCTCTCGGGGCCTGGTGTAGACCGTATAATGCTTTATCCAGTAGGTACACCTTATCTCTGTTCAGTGGATCTGCAAACCCCGGTGGTTGCCCCACATAAACTTCTTCTCGAATCTTGCCATACAGAAAAGCTGATTTAACATCGAGTTGATAGACTTTGAAATCTTTCAAGGATGCAAAGGCTAGAAAGATACGAATTGCTTCAAGCCTTGCGACCGGCGCGTAAACCTCTTCATAGTCTATTCCCTCCTGCTGGCTTAAGCCTTGGACCACTAGACGTGCTTTGTTCCTCACCACGACTCCTCTATCGTCACGTTTACATTTAAACACCCATTTCGTCTTTATCAACTTCTGGTTCTTCGGTAGATTAACAAGTCTCCAGACGCCCAATTTCTCAAACTGTTGCAGTTCCTCCTGCATAGCATTCACCTAACTATCCTCGGTCAATGCTTCTTTGTAAGTCCTGGGCTCTATCTGCGAAATAAAACATTTGAATGAGACTTCTTTCTGCATATCAGCAATATCTGAATAAAAACATGTAAAAGCACGGTCTATCTGATGTCTCGTCTTAACACCACTCTGTAGATCACCAATAATTTGTTCTGAAGGGTGGTAAGACAGTGTCCGTGGCATCACAATATCAGGCACCACAATTTCCGATTCCAGATTTGAAATATCGAGATCAACAATTTGATCAACATCCTCCTCTGATGTCTCATTTGGTTCCTCGTCAAAGGTAGTAGCGGGTTCCTCCTCTGAGTCGTCAGAAACGTCAAATGATGGAGCTTGTTCCTCCTCTGGCGGTTCATGAATAGTTCCACTTGGTCCTGCTTCATCATCGTGAGTACCCACGGTGGGTGTAGGAACATCTAGCGGTCTAGATACTGGCTCTTGTGACTGACTTTGCTGATACAGGTACATAAGAGCAAGTTCCTCATCACTCGGCTCGGACGGCAAATGAAACGATTCCCAGAGCTTGTCGTAGTCAAACAGGAATCTTTGTCCGGGAAGTTGTTGCGACGGTGTGTTCTTCTAACAATCCACATGATGGACCTGAATCACCTTCCCCAGACACGGTACAAATACCCTTTTTAGCGGGCTGGCGTATCCTACAAAGAACCCTTCATTAGCTTTTGCGCCGAATTTACCATCAACATTTATAAAAGTACACGGAGAGCCAAAAGGTTCTAGGAACTCAAGATTTGGCTTGTATCGATGTAGCAGCTCAAAACACGTCTTTAAGTATTTCTTCACGGTGAGAACTCGGTTCAAGGTATAGCATGCCGCTGACACTGCTTCACTCCAGAAGTAAATCGGAAGCTTGGAATCGGCCAACATTGTACGTGCAGTCTCGATCAGGGTCCTGTTCTTTCGTTCAGCCACACCGTTTTGCTGCGGTGTGTACGGCGCACTGAATTCATGTAGTATCCCCTTCTCGTTGCAGAACTCGTACATTTTGTTATTCTTGAACTCCGTTACGTTATCGCTCCGAATTCTTCTGATTGGCAGCTTGTACACCGTTTCCATCTTTTTAAACAAAATCATCAACGTCTCGAAAGTTTCATCCTTTCTTTCCAAACATGCGACCCACGATAACCTCGAATAATCATCTGTCACCACCAAACAATAAGAATCCCCGCTGATGCTTTTGACATTAACAGGCCCGAAGAGATCCATGTGCAATCTCTCGAGAGGTAACCCGATAGTGTTGAGCATCTTCTGCGGATGTGACTTTCGAACCTGTTTACCTTTTTTACAAGCAATGCAATCATCAAACAAATGAAAATTCTTAACATTAACACCCTCAACTAAATCATTGTGCACCAGAAAATTCATCTTTCGAACATGAATATGACGCATTTTCCGGTGCCACATCACAGTTTCTTTTTCAGTAGCCTTGGATTTTGTGACAAAACATAGTTTTTGAGGAGTTGTTGGTGTTGCAGCGCTCATATCTAAAATGTAAAGATCATTAACCCTCGGAGCGCGCAACAGGACCAACTCATCAGGGATTTTAAACCCTGTCTTTAAAACCAAACACTCTGATTTTGTAAAATGAACACTAAAATCCTTATCACAGATTTGTGATATACTCAACAAGTTGTGTGTCAACTCTACAATGTAGTTCACTTTGTCAAAAGATATCACGCCGTTGGTAAGCTTTCCCTGGCCGACAATTCTGCCACCTTGGTTTCCAGCAAACCCCACGTAGCTTCCATTTATGGCTTTGACATCATACAAGACAGCTAATGACCCAGTCATGTGGCGTGATGCTCCGCTTTCCATTATCCACCTCGAAAGCACAGACTTGGGCAGCCCCTGCAACCAACATACAAACACATTACTCAAACAATGATGCCCACAATTTCTTCACTTCTGACACAGACCCGAACACTACATTGCACTTCTCATTTGTTTTAGGAAAATTAAATGTAACATTTGAAGCCTCTTTTTCTTTCACATCTTGTTTTACTTTGTTGTTCAATGTGGGAAATTCTGACAAAAACTTATCAAGCTCAGACTCAAACACAACAACATCATCTTTAACAAGATTTGACTCATTTTTCAAAACACTTTCCATTTTCTTGATTTCAACTGGCGGTTTCGATTTCACAATCCACGATTGATTTTCAAAAACTTTTGCTTTGGGGTAAAATTTTGAAGTCTTGTGAGACTTAGAAGATTCGCTAATCTCGAAAATCGATTTCGGCTTATCTTCCGACTTCAACTTTTCACCTCTTTTAAGAATTCGGATTGGAGAAACCATTTCTTGTTTACCCTTTGCAAGAACCGGTGATTTTGATCGAGATTTTTGAACAATTTGTTTTGAAACACTTTTGTTTTGAACCTTAGGTTTTTCAACATTTGGCTTCTCAACTACTTGTTTTTGAACAGCTTTTTCAATAACCAGTTTCTTAAAAACTTTCTGACACTGTTTAGCCATGTGTCCGATTTCATTGCAGCGATAGCACACACGTTTGTCATACTCTACAAAAGTGGTAGTAACAGTTTCCACTTTCAGCTTCTGCGCTGCATTGAAATCATCCACGGCCTTTTGACTAAAGATATATTCTTTTTCAGTCTCAGTGCTAGGACCTACAACAAACACATCATCAATTCTATCCTTTGGCTTGAACACCTTTTTAGCCATTTTCTTCTCAAAACCAATACCTTTTTTCTTTAACTGATTTTTCGTGTTTCGGCTTTTACCCACCCCATTTCTCTTTTCTGGACTAGTGGGATGTGAAGAACCAATTGACTTTTTCAGTTTTGAAAAGAAATCATTTTTCTTGATTTCGTTAACACTCAATTCAACCAACTTAAAAACTTTCTCAACATTCTCAAACTTGACGTTCTCAAGCGGAAACTCAATGTCCGAATAAAGTTTGTCAGTTCCAATCATAGTGCAAACCCCCATGATCGGATCATCATTCGCACTTTCATTTGTTTTCGACAAATAACCATCTAAGAAATTCCCCTCCTCCTCAGAATCACTGACAGAATTCACCGAGTTAGCTTTCTCAGATTTTTCACTTTCATCATCCAACACCTGATCGATAACGTTTTTGATAACCTGAGATTCGTTATCAGTGTCAGATGCAGTGAAAGTGATATCAATGTTATCAGGTAAATCGCTTTCAATAGTTTTCAACTTAAGCTTTAACGCAGCTTCCACCCCATCTGGATACTTTTGCGTGTAATGATTCCACATTGGGGGTGGAACACTGTTGAAGACAGGTGAAGCATGTAGCTATTGAGGTACAATTTGTTCTAACACATATGATGAAGCTACATAACTCATCAATTTTTGATCAGTTCTGTCATTCTCAATTTTAACCAACTCAAGTTCTTTTCTTAATGATGCGATCGTGTCAAGATGAAAATTAACTTCTCTTTGTTTATCAAATAATGTGGATTGAGCCAACTTTGTCGCTTTATCATTTTCAATACTTTCTTTTTGAATCATTTTGATTGACCTAGATAATGTGTCATAAGCCTCTTTTAACTGTTCTAGATCAAATTTCACCAAATCAGCATGTTGTTTCAATTCCTGATACTTAGTATCTTTTTCAAGACACTCCATGCAAGGTTGTGAACAACTTTGACATGGTGTTTCGGGAATTAAAACCTTTTCAAGAACAATCTTATCCTCACACACAACTTTACCGACTTTATTTGACTCTGACTCAGACGATTTGACAACGTTGACCTCTAGGACTCCAATTTCCCCTCCTAGAACTGACACCTTATCAACTGACTCCTGGAAATCTGTGTCTACCTCTTTCAACTTGCTCATCAACGCTTTGTCTGCAATTTCCTTTAGAGCTTCTCCAGTCATTTCCTTTGAAACATCGATCACTTCCTCGACTTCTTCTTTCTCTGCTTCAAATCTCGGACACGTTCCAGTTCTTGGCTCTTCAAAATAATCTGCAAAAGAATCAAAAACATTAGGAGGCAGAATAGATTTCATTGTATAAACAAATTCCTCCTGCCGTGATTGAAAGTTGAGAACTTCAGTCACTGATTCCTCAGCTTCTGCAGAACTATCTGTAGAAACCTTTTCAACAACCTCCGGAATCACTTGATCAACAACCTCAACAACTTCTTCAACCACCACTTCAGAAACTTCATCTACCATCTCAGTAACTACTTCCTCAACCACTTCAGAACCAGAAACAACAACACTCTCAGAAACTACTTCCCCGACCTTCTCAGTAACTACCTCATCGATAACCTTCGACTCTGCAACTGTCTCGGTAATCTCAACTACCTCAGCCATCATTGCTTGATCATCCTTTCGTGGAATATACTTGTCCCAACTAAACCCAGACGCAACTTTTTCATCATCTTGGTTTACGATAAGTGCCTTCTCTGGTTTGTTCTCAATCTGAGGCCTCTGAATAGCAGGTTTTTGATTTGGTCGATGATATATAGCTTGTCTGTAATAATCGTTTGTAAACGGGTTTTGATGATTCTGCACTTCACGATTGGGACATTCGCGCTTGAAGTGACCTCGTTCTTTGCACTTAAAACATGTAACCTTTGACTTATCAAACCCTAATTTCTGATCAGGGCCTGACAAACTGCTTCTACCAGTGATCTCCATAAAGCGTTGAGCTCTTCGTACCAGACTCGCCATGCACCACTTTATATCTATCAGTTCAAGTTCTTCCGGATCGATCTGATCGTAATCCTCTTTAGTCATATCGGGATTACCGATCCTTCCAGCTACCAAACCTTCATAAGCTTCCAAAACTGATGCCAGTAAAGCAATGTGCTGCTTGGCTGCATTCTCGGTGATCTCATTTCCATTCTTGATATTGACAGCAATGTTACACTGCACCCCAGATACAAATGCCTGCTGGTTTGAACCTGTAGAACTTTGAGGCGAATTCTGTTCTGAAACTTTAACATTTGCCTCAAAGTTGGCAAATGGAGTAGACTGGCTTGACTGATAAGCATTTGATGTAGCACTGGAAGTGTTGTCTGCACTAAAACCGGTCTGAATCTTCGGACTCTGAACATTTGTTGCTGTCGGACTGTTTTTATAATACAATGACACATCTTGCGGCATATTTGCTGAATTCATCTTCTTTATCTTTACCAGCTCCAGCTCATGAGCTTCTATTTTCTCAATAAACACACTCAGACTATAATTCACAAAATCTGAACTATTTTTCAACATCATCAGATATGTTCCCCATTCTTCATAGGGAAGTGCATCACATAACTTGTCTATCCATTCCTCATTCGTTTTCTCAATATTCAACCTTCTCATTTCAACGACTAGATGACAGTATCTCTCAATCAGCTGCTTTGTCGATTCGCCTTTAATTCCAGCGAAGATATCAAATTCTTTCTTTATCAGCGCTTTCTTACTCTTTATCATCGACGCACTGCCTTTAAACTTTTGTTCCAAAGCTTGCCATATCGATTGTGCACTATCATCGTGCTGTAGCAGAACTAGAATATCCTCTTTTATCGCTTGCTGCAGAATGCTAACCATCTTCTTCTCTGCTTTAAACTCTATTTGCTCCGCTTCTGTAAGACTTGTGATAGTTTTCAACATATTCAACCCATCCATCGGAGGAACATATTTGCGTTCGATTTTCATCCAGCATTCTAAATGATTAGCCTGCACCCAGTTCTTGAATATCCCGGACCATCCCGAATACTCGTCTAAACTCATCAACTTTGGCGGCTTCTGCATAGTTCCCAATTCGTTTTCTAAGCTGATGTTTTGCATGATGCTCGCCGGACTTTGAGTAGCACCAACTCCCGAAAACATGTTGTAAAAATCCTGATTATCCATTTCAAACGAAAACACTCTTTCAAACGAATTGTATATTTTCAAACGGACTGTTGATTCAAACGGACTGCTAATGTTCAAACGGTGAAACAGTCTCAAACGACAGATTGTAGTTTACACAACAGTTTCAAACGGACAGTCACTTTTCAAACGATGGGATCAAGTTCAAACGGTGGGATCAGGTTCAAACGGTGGGATCAGGTTCAGACGGTGGGATCAGGTTCAAACGGTGGGTTTCAAACGATAGGATCCATTACAAATGATGGGATTCAATTTCAAACGAGGGAATCAACTTTCAAACGATGGGATCAACTTTCAAACGATGGAACCTGATTTTTCAAACGATGGGATACACATTTCAAACGGACACCATATCTTCGTTCAAACGGAAGGTAGTTTTCAGTCAATTTTTCTAATTTTTAGGTTGAATCAAGATCTGATATTCACAAGGATTGATTAGTAGATAGTTTCACACACTCTGTCAAAAATTCAGTCCAATTTAACCGGCCAAATGTTCTGTAATCCTTTTCTGAGCTGAAAAACCAACTGATTCAAGTGTAATCACTCACAACTGGCTCTGATACCAATTGTAGGATCAGTTTGACCTCTAGAATGAGTCAATTTGAGCAATACACACTAATTGAGTGGCGGAAACACTCAATCAGAGAAGAATCAGTAAGAAAGAGTAGAAAATAGATGAAGATACGTTGCAGATACTTTAACTACTTGCTTCTCATTCACTTTGACTTGAAAATTTGGCAGAATAACAGTACACTTCAGATCTGACCGTTTAGAATGAAAAGCACACAAGCCTATATATAGGCATTCCTGACCGTTTGAAATAACACATACCGTTTCAAACGGCCAGCTTACATACCCTTCCGTTTGAAACTCAAACGGACTAGTTTCAAACGGACAGCCAATAAACAAACTAAAACTTTACATATTTGACCCCTAAACTATACAAACTTGACATATTTAGACCCTAGACTTAAGACATAGGCTTTAGACATACTGCACCAACAGGCCGCGAGGTCTTGCCAGACAGAAACATTGTATCTGTACTTTGGGCTAGTTTTTGATGGTTTTAATGGTGGTTTTGAGATACCATCTGCTTGTTTTGATGGTTTAACATGTCCCCCTTGTATTCTAAAACCACTAGGAAGAAACGATCCTAACGGTGAACCGAAAACTATATATAGCCATGCCTTCTTTCATTTTTCTGCACCCTTGATCTGACTTCTCTAAGTTGAAGTTATAATACTTCATACCTGAGATTTTAAGATCAAGTTCTCCCTAGCTTGTACCCTTTGTAAGCTTCTTTCGTTCTTTTATCGCTTTTCGAACGTGAAAGTGAAACAGTGTTTGACTTTCTGCTTTGACCACGAGTTGTTCAACACGAAGTTCGTTTTAACTTCACAACGTGTGCATAATCACGATGGTTATAGTCCCTAGTGACTATACCTACTGATTACCACGTTGACTAGGCGTATTGACGAGTCGTAGTTTCGGTCAAAATGCGCATTTAAGCGTATTTTGCAACCAAACTACTCTTGATATCATAACACTTTGTTTTGATATCAAAACCTGTTTCCTAACTTAGCTAAACATGTTTCAACATGTTTAGCTCGTCACTTTTAGATTAGTGCTGGTTTAGAGTCGTAAGTCAAGCGGTCTAAACCACCGCTTAGACTTTCGAACTCGACCCATTTGGTCGATCATTAGGATCCGACCAAACATGTTTAGTGACCATAGTTGCATAGGGAATAACCTTCCGAGGTTATACCTTATGGTCACCTAGTTTAAGTAGTTTTATGACAGGTAGTTTATAAGCCTTAGGTAAATGACCAAAATGCCCTTTTCATGTATAATTGGATTTTAAGCATATGTAACTTAACTTTTGTCACCTAAACTGATTATGCAACATATTTAAACATGTTTAGGCATATAATACTTGACATAGGACTAGTTAGACGTCTCGAACGCGTTTTTCACGAACGACGCGTTAAAGTAGCGTAAGCTACCTAAACGGGTCGTAACGGGTCGAAAGTACTTAGATTAGGTTCCGATTTAGAATGTAGGCTTTGTTAAACCATATCACATGAGTTCCAATACTCATTTGGTTTACAAGACCTAATTCTGTCCGATCTTCCGATTTAGGTGTCGATTTATTTACTAGTGATTCGATTACTAGGTTCTGCTTGAGTTTCCTTGGTTTGATTGAGCTTATTGAAGTTCTTTAGATTGAGGACACTTTGCACTTCGATGTGGGTACATAGTTCCCCTATTTTACTGTTTTCGATTATTTTGGGGTGATTCATATGTGCTAAATGATTTCGAGGTTTAAACGATGGTTTCAAAAACGATTTAAATGGTTTATATTAAACTAATAACGATTTTGATAATGTGAACAAACTTGATGGTTGTAGTTACATAACGAATGACATTCATTAGCATTGATCAAGCCGACCAGTATTAGGTTATGGTACCATAGGATCTGACAAATCCCGTTATCAGACTACACCCATGGTTATGTGTGGGGTTTATGTAGGTAACGACCGAATCTAATGATTGTTAACTTACCCTTTGGTGGTTTGTTAATGCGAGTTTCGAGATAGTCAAGTCACAAAGGTTTGAATGTTATTAGCGAGACGACCAAAAGTAGTTTCACAATTAAAACGAAAACAATTTTTGGATGAGTTAAACGATTTGAAACGAGATAAACGATTTGGAACAAACGATTGGGTTTGGGTTGTGATTAGATAATGGGACGGGTGTAACATGATGAAAGCATGGTAGATACCCCGCTGGTACATCTTATATATAAGTGCTTTTATCATATTATATTTCGTGTCATTATTTAGTTCAATTGGGAAACGATTTTGAAACGGTGTCACACAACGAGGTTTTCGAAATGATATAAACCATACGAGTTTTATTAACGGGTTTTTACGAGATGTTTTACGATTTGGTTTACTAAAATAAATGTTTTTGGGTTAAGAATCATGGCTACGAGATTTTATAAACTATGACCAATTTGATTTGAGTTGGTTAATTATGTTGCAATACACTTTTCAAAACGAGGTTTGTACTTTTGACTCTTGTAGTCTGATTTGAGGGACTATTTTCGTCAAAAACGAAAACTATGTTTATGGAAGGACTAAGAGTGTCAACATGTTAATTCTTACCTCTGAGTGACCTTTTAACAAACCAATAGTTTTATGATGCTTAGTCATACTCTTGGGTGTGCCTAATATTGGTCAATAAGGGCTTTTGTGATAATCATAACAAAATATGCATTATTCGAGCTCAAGGACTATTTACGACAAACTATGAAAGTCTGCCGATTCTCGTAGCGACATACACTCCGGAACAAGGTAATAAGCTAGAAATACCCTAAATACCTTAACATAGCTAAGAAATAAGTTTTGGAGGGTTTGGTGTGTGAAAATATGCTTATTTGATCGCAAGGACTAAAAGCGTTAAAACTACGAAAGTATGCATATTTGTGCATATTCTGCGTTCTGAGCATATCCGTACATCAAAAAAAATTTTGTAATCATTAAAATGTTATATATTAGTGATGGGAATGCAAAAATACCATTCGTTGCGTAATTTGGATTATTTTCGCGTCCGTTCGAACGTTCGTCCTAATTAAGCGAAAAACGCGACCGTACGACTGAACGAACTGACATCCACGACATTTTTTAGCATAATTCAAGTTAAATATACTTTAACTTCCTTATGGAGCTTAAAATGGGGTTAACGAGTGTTAGAAGTGCTAAAACTCAATAATACGTGTTCAGGGGCCAAACTTGCCAACTGTTGAAAGTTGTGGTATACTGACCACGTCCTTACAGAACGTATACATGGGACCATACGGTCCGTATGGGTATCTACAGATTTGAATTTTGGCTTGGTAGCCACTCTAAACAAGTTAAAATCATTAATTTCATTCTATGGGCTTGTTTCCTGTAATGTACACCTATTAGGACACTTGTTATGATCTTATGGGTCCTCTAACACTTGTCAAGATCCTAGAATCATTCCAACAACTATAAATAGGTGTTGAAGTTTACTTGAAAACTTGCACCTTCCTTTCTTTCTCTCTATCACTCAACATAGGAAGCTCCTGAGCAATTGGGAGCATACCTCTGAGTATTCTTCAGTCCCTAGGACCACTTGTGAGTGTTCCATTCGTGGCTAGTTATTTTGTTTGGCTTTTAAAGCCGAAAAGTTAAGCGTTTACGATGAACACTTTGACTTTTAGTTAGACCTTAACGGTCAAGCCATTGTTCGCAACGAACATGGCTACGTGATCGTAATTAGGTAAGTATTAATCCCTCAAAAGGGCACCTCCTAAGAATCACGTTGGCTTGGTCAATTGATGAGTCAACGTATTGACATTTTAAAAAGTCAACGGGTCAGATTTTAAAATAATTGCAATCTGAGTTTAAGAGTGTTCTAAAATATGTTTTGTCACTTAAACAACTTAATCAAAATTATTAGAGCATGTGTAAACATTTTCGGCTCGTCAATTCCAGTTTTAGGGTCGGTTCGCAACCGAAAGTCGCGTCATTTGACTTTAAACGTTGACTTTTAGTTATAAACCAAATTAGACTAGTATGCTACTGATTTAAAGTTCTGTTATGATCGTAATATGATGTAGCATAACCCTATAAGGTTATATTACATGATCGTATTAGTAATCTGAGTTTTATGCAAGTTTCTGTATTTATACCATACTTTGACCTTTATGCCCTTTTTAACAAAAAAATGTTTTAGACACAAATAAGCTTGCAAATGATTTAGGTACTGATATGTTAACATGTTTAACATATCTTGACATTACAAATCTGATCATAAACTGAGTTTGCGTATAATGTCGTAAATTGTGCTTTAAAGTGACCAAAATGCCCTTTAGGCGCATAGATCGGTTTTATGCATAATTCCTTATACCAAACTCATTGCCTACTAATTTAATATCATAATTAGGATATTTTGGGATATCAACACAAATTATATACTGAGTGTTTGAACAAGTGCTTGGATTATGTTCTTAAATGACGAAAGCATGATTTTCATACAAAACCTTTTTCCTACTAATGTGTTATATTCAATAACATATTTTGTTCATACAAACCTGATCATAACATCAGTTTTTCTTAAACATCGCACATATCGTCATTTAACGACTTTAACGCCGTGCGGCGCATAATATGGTTTTAAACCATATTTAACAATCAAGACTTGTTACCTACTGACTTTATATATCATTTTAAATATTTTTGCAGTAGGTACATATTGTAAACTCGGAATCCCAATTTATGCTTTCGAAACTATGTGTGAAATGACCAAAATTCCCCTAAGGTGCATTGTTTGGTCTTAAACTATAAAACACACTTATGTTTGATATCCTACTGATGTTATATCATAAATAAAGTGTTTTCACAGAATGTTTATGGTCATAACATCAGATTATACGCAAGTCTCTTAAAATATATTTTAGATATATATTTTAAGCCCTTTTTACACTTTTTAGCCAAGTTTTAAATTTATAAAACACAATATTTACTAACACTAAACACACATATGGGCAAGTGCACCCATCGCGGACGTAGTATAGTGTTGGTAAGATACCGAGGTCGTCCAAGGACACAAGAGCTTTTAGTACCGGTTTATCCTCAACGTCTAATCAAATCAAAATGTTAGAAAAATATTATTAAACTAAGAAAATAAAACTAAATAAATGCTGAAAGATAAAATAAAAATAAAAACAGATAGACAAGATGAATCACTTGGATCCGACTAGTGTATTAGTATAACCTTTGATTATTTTCGCACTTTTGCACTTGTTTAAGAGATTATCTTAGTTATTGTAGTAGGCCCCTCTTTTGAAGGCGACGTTACCCTCAACCCAGTTGTTTGAGTCAGCAAGGATACAATCCTAAAGGGTCGGATTATTGAAAGATAATGAATTAAGTTATTAATGCAAATTATGGTAGGCCCCTCTTTTGGAGGTGACGTTACCCTCGACTAAGTAGTCTGAGTCAGCAGGGATACAGTCCTAAATAGCCGGGTTATAGTATTAATAGTTGTTTACTTATGAGGGGGTCAAAGAGTTTGGATCCCCGCCATCCAATACCTTTGGGTATTGAAGGAGAGCCTACTAAATTTGACCCAGGTCCCTTGCAGGACCTCTAAACGCTGAACAAGGGCAAGACCCTTACCAAACCGTTCCCTTAACCCCCGACCAGGTAGCCAACATACCTCCATATAGACCGTGGAGATATGAATGGTGAAAATCTTTTATTTTATATAGACAGTAAAATAATGCCAAGACACCACGGACAAACGATAAGGAAGAATCACCTTCAACATAAGAAACTGGTTATTAAAGTCATTAATACAAAACCAATTAAAAAGTGCAAAAGATTAAAAATAAAAAGTATTATACTAAACACTTGTCTTCACCAAGTGATGTAAGAGACTTAGGCAAACCTGGCCTTGATTGTCAAGAACTCTTACGATCAATCTTGGATCCCAAGACGACTCACACACTCTATGATGGACAATGGATGATGGTGGTGGATGATGGTGTTGTGATGGTGGTGGGTGGTGGATGAAGTGTGAGAGAGGTGGTGTGCCAAGGGATAAGTTGCAATGAATCCAAGCACTCCTATTTATAGGCTGAACAGAGCCCTGGGCACGGCCCCGTGTCCGCTGGGCACGGCGCCGTGCCTGTTTGACACTATCTCTCTTCATTAATTGTAATTCGCAATTACAATTAATGCGCCTGCAGTACTTTGGGCACGCCCCCGTGTTCACTGGGCACGACCCCGTGGTGGGCAATAGAAGCTTCTACAGGTTTGTCTTTTCTGTTGCTTCTTGGGCACGACCCCGTGCTTACTGAGCACGGGGCGTGTTCAGCCTTCTGTCCTCCTTGTTTTGCTTGGGAGGATGCTGTCGAGGGGTCGGGCAATCCACTTTTGTTCCTTTTCTTGTATTTATGTTAGATTTAGCTGTCTTTTTGCTTCTTTTGTTAATTTGAGCTCATTTAATCCTGAAAATACAAAAGGAAGACAAAAACACACTTTTTCCAACATTAGTACTTAAAAGGGTTAGTTTTATGCCTCATTTGATGTAATTTATATGTTGCATTTTACACACATCAAATATCCCCACACTTGAATTTTTGCTTGTCCTCATGCAAAACTCTTTAATATGTCGCTTACACTCCCAAATGGAATGGGTAGAAGAGAAGGTTTTGGGGTTGTCATAGAGTGTCGGGATTTTCCAAGATTGTTTAGATTTTATTTTTATTTATTTACGATCCTATTCGTCATGATTTATTAAAAACTGTTCATAAGATAAATTATTTATTAAGGCATAACATACCTTTCTAAAATTCAATTTATATACAAGTTCACATACCTCACGGGGGAAATCACTCACACTCGGCCGAAGGTGTCTTTTTAGTGAATCACTCGAGAGCGGCATGGAACTTATTCCTACCATAAGCTTGCCAAGCAATCAGTCCTCCTCCTTTTTAACTTTATACCTTTGTAAATATCAAGAGGACTTTTTGGGTGAAGGGTTAGGCTTGGGCTAAAGGTGGTTAGTTGGGTTAGTGGTTAGTAGAAAAGGGCGAAAGTCGTAAAAAGCGTCGGTTTTCGTAAAACATTTTGTTTTGTGACTTTTTATTTTTAATGAAATATTTATTCAAACAAACTTTTGTTTGCGGAGCTTTGTTTGTTTATTTCCAACTTCATTGTAAAATATGGTTTTTTTTTTTTAAGTCACATGAAAACCGAGCTTGTTACTAAAATAAAAGGTAAAAATAAAAAGGGTTTTTGGTGGGTAAAAAGGGTTTTGGGTTAAGAAATGAAAAGGTTTAGGCTCAAAGGGGTTAACTAGGGGGAATTTTTGGGTAGGTGAAAAGAAAAATAAAAATAATGGTGTTGAAAGAAAAAGGGTTAGTCCTAATGCCTCCATCATTTACTTACTTGGGTTTAAGTTGGTAAGGACCGGGAATGAATTGTCGTGGCAAGTTCTAGAGTCGTAAGAACCAAGCGGCTATTCACACAAGAAACGAAAAATGAGCATTTAGCGTAAAGATGTATATTTGTATGCTCAATAAAGGCTCAAAACTCACTTTGTGGGAATGAGTTTTTTATGTGCTCAAGTATATATAATCAAATTTTAACTAAGCTTGTCATGCCGTTTCATAATTTTCTTATGTTGGTTCTTTTTATCACGATGCTATCGGTTGTAAACTTGTAAAAATATAACCTTGTTAGACTTAGAATTCCCAACTTAAACTTAGACAAGTAAAAAAAAATGAAAATTTTTGAAAAAATTTGGGGTGATTAGCGGTTCCAATAGAGTTTTGTGTAAGGCTTGTTATTAGGACTTGCAAAATTCAAGGTTTTAGCATCCCCCCCACACTTAAATTACACATTGTCCTCAATGTGTCCCAAAAATAAATTTTTAGGTTGATTGAATGTGCAAAATGGTGTTAAAAACAAAATTTTTTATGTTACTGGCAGTCTGGACACGGCCCCGTGTTGAGTAGACACGGCCCCGTGTTCAGATGCCAGTAACGAGAACTTGCAGAAGTTGAACACAGGGGCGTGTTCGCTGGGCACGACCCCGTGTCTGACCAAAAATCTACAGAAATTTGCCAAACAGCAGGTCTGGGCGATGGGCACGGGGGCGTGTCGGCTAGACACGACCCCGTGTGGATAGTCTGCAAGGCTGAAAAACAGGTTTCTTCTTCCGGTTTTCCTGTCCTGTCTTTATTAGTGCTAATGATTAGCACTCTAAGCCTCAATTGTACATGTTTTACCACTAAATACCATACCAAGCAATACCAAACATCCTAAATTACCGTAGTTAATCATCCAAACCATAAAGTAAAAGAAAAATAAAGCAGAAAGTAAAAAGGAGTTAAGGAAAGTAAATTGTCTAACACTCCGCACGCAGGCCAGAAATTGTTTTGATAGATAAAAAGGGACCTTAACCTGTAGGCTCGCCATCAACCCGCTCCTGCTCCTTCTCCAACCTCTAGTCCATATCCTCATCGCTGTCATCACCTCCGTCCCCATGACCAGCCATATACTCCCGGATGTTCCTGATGTCGTCTTGTATATCGGTGATGCTTCGCTCAATAGCCTCGACCCGGTGATATGTATTGCTGGCAAGGTTGTAGGTGTTCCTGGTGCACATGAGGTTTTCCTGCAAAAGATCATGTAAACTTTGAAGGTTAGGAAAACCGCCTCCTTGGGAGGAGGATTGGCCCGGATCACCATGGGGTTGATACTGGTAGTGGGGAGGTGGAGCATGAAGGACTAGGGCTCCTGTGGGTTCCATGCATGACCTTGCATCCTTTGAAAGCTCACTGATCCGTCTTACGACTCATAAATTAGGTTCATGGCGCGGCAAATGTGTATATCAACTCGTCCCGACCATAGGCTCCTTTCAAAGGACCTAGGAATGTGCGTGAAGTGCTTGAAGAGGCGGTACACCCATCTCCCAAAGAAGATAGTGGTTGGTGCACGAGCAAGACGGTTCAGATGCATGTTTCGAAGCAGGAGATATGGAACATCGAGGGCCCTCCGATTGTGGATGCAATGAAGGACTACAAATCTTTTAACCCAACAACGCCGCTACTGTCATGCCTTTGGCTAAGAGAGTAAGTGAGGAGCCTATGAATGTAGCGATAAAGCGGATCCCTCAGCTTAGTACTCTTTGTGCTGCTGGGGTTGTAGTGTCCTTCACCGATTTGGGCCCATGCGCTTGGCGCTCATTTTCATCCAGATCTCGTAATCCCCCGGTGTTTTCCTCATTTCCCGAATCTTCTTCCGTATACAGTCCCACTATTGCCCCAAATTGCGCCATAGAGATCGAGTACCTTGTGCCTCCACATCGAAATGCAACCCCCACATTGTCAAACGGGTCACACCTTGAAGTGAAGGTGAAAGTACTGTAGAATTCCATAGTACATTGTTGTACCGAACGAAGTCGAGTGGTCAAGGCAACCCTTAGTGGTCCGATAACAAGGTTGTTGAATCGGTCGAGCTGGTTCACCAAGGTTAATAGGTCCGTGCATGCTTGCCTCGGGTATTCCTCGGGCCTTGTTTGAAGTATCTCATATCTAGCCCTAGCATCGAGCTCTGTGGCATTGAATCTTGTGAACATCGCCATCTACAAGAATACACAAAAATTTAGCGTGAAACGGTAAGATTTTCGGAAAAAAAAACTGCAAACAGTTAGCTGGACACGGCCCCGTGTTCAGCGGGCACGACCCCATGTCCAGGCGTCTGTTACTCAAAAACTTCATTTTTCGACCCGGTCCCGAAAATCTGAAAATTTTTGGCCAAGTAGGTGCGGTTTCCCCCGAAAATGAAACCCCAATTGCCGTTTTTCCCGAAACAACCCGTTTACCCCTTCAATTTTATCTTTTTCGGTTCAAAAACAAGGGTTTGAGGTTTTTGTGAGAAATCGGGCAAATCTATCAACAATATAAGTCTATTTACTTCCCATTACACTAATCTAAACTAATACTAACAGATTATTTCAAAAATTTGAGGTTCGATCTGGATGAACTTCAAGAACCCTAGATTTTTCCCAAATTTTTGATGTTTAACTACATGCACCTAACTAATCTAACTACTAATGATGATAGAATCATTGTTAGTGCATTACGTCTATTGACTTCGTCTTGCATCATGTAATAGAATAGGATAGATTAGAATAATCAGTGCACGAGGTTCGTGAGTCGAAATTTAGTGGTTAAGCATGTAGGTCCGCTTATATGGACAATGTCCATAAAAGCGAACCACAAGCATGTAGATCCGCTTATATGGACAATGTCCATAAAAGCGAACCACAAGCATGTAGATCCGCTTATATGGACATGTCCATATAAGTGAACCTCCCCTACTATATATAGGTGCACTTGCTGTTCATTTGGAAACGGTTCTGAAACTTCTAACGAAGTGCTGCCAATTTGCTTTCAGGTTGTAAACATTGTTAAATCAATCAAAGAAGCATTATAATTAGTTTGAACGTCTGATTCATTGATTCCGTCTTTGAATTGGATAAACAACTCTTCTGATTGACTCATTCGGGTTCAACAACGATCCTACAAGTGGTATCAGAGCACAGGAGGAAGAGTTTAGCTCAATTAGATCTGTTTTCTGTCTTCTACACCTTCTTTTTCGATCTGAACAAGTTTCCACGGTTAAAATCGGCCAAATTTTTTACAGAATGTGTATTAGTGGATAATAACAAACCCTTGAAAGTTTCATATCAAAATACGGCTTAAAAATGGTTAAAATCAGTTAAAAACGTAGCTCCGCTTGAACGGTCATCACAGGTTCGCTCGAAATAACCTGTTAAGTTCGCCTTTACAGACAGTTCGCTTATCTGGACAAGTAGATCCGCTCATAAGAACAAGTTAGGTCCGCTTATTCGTACATTGTGGTCCGCTTATTCGTACATAGTAGGTCAGCTTATTCGGACATTGAGTAGGTCAGCTTATTCGGACATTGAGTAGGTCAGCTTATTCGGACATTGAGTAGTTCAGCTTATCCGGACATTGAGAAGTTCCGCTTATTCGGTCCAATAAGGTTTCGCTTATTTGGTTCAATAAGGTCCAACAGGGTTTCGCTTATTTGTCATCAAGAGGTTTTGCCTTTGTGTCACGAAGAAACTTGATTTCACTTAAGTATACCTTGTGTGCTATTTCGCTCATAGTGTCATATATCGCTCGAAAGTGAACATTTTCGCGTCAAGATCATTTTACGACAATCGAGTGACAGTGTATTTCAGATTACTTGATATTGTTTAAACTGATTGAGTTTGTTTGATTGCTTTCAGGTGATTAAAGATGTCAAACAACGGTGAAGAGTTCTACAGCACATTCTACAACGTTTTCACTTCCGAATCGTCAGATAGAAGATCTGAGTTGAAAGAATATTCAAGAGAGATTTCGGAGAATTTGAAGTTTGAGAACATGTACGGAAGTCAACAGAAGCCACCAAAGCTAATGAAAGTCGAAGACTATAACTGGTGGAAAAACAGATTTGAGGGTTGGGTAAAAGCTTTCGCTCCTGAAAGCTGGTTAAAATTGACAAATGGATACATAGAACCAGTGAAAGAGGGAGGAGAGTTGATAGATCCAAAAGATTTCACTGACATTGACATAAAAAATGTTGTAGCTGAATATAAAATGATCACATTAATCAAACAGTCAGTGAGAGAGGATATTATCTCGTTACTTGAACAAGAGAAAACTTCAAAGAGTTTATGGGAAGCGTTAGGGAAAAAGTGTGTTGGTAGTAATGAAATTGTTAAAAACAAAAAGAAATTGTTGCATAAAGAGTTTGATTTATTCAGTTGTATGAAAAATGAATCTGTTTGTAAAATGATCAAGAGATTTGGACATCTGAAAATGGAGGGCCCTCGATGTTCCATATCTCCTGCTTCGAAACATGCATCTGAACCGTCTTGCTCGTGCACCAACCACTATCTTCTTTGGGAGATGGGTGTACCGCCTCTTCAAGCACTTCACGCACATTCCTAGGTCCTTTGAAAGGAGCCTATGGTCGGGACGAGTTGATATACACATTTGCCGCGCCATGAACCTAATTTATGAGTCGTAAGACGGATCAGTGAGCTTTCAAAGGATGCAAGGTCATGCATGGAACCCACAGGAGCCCTAGTCCTTCACGCTCCACCTCCCCACTACCAGTATCAACCCCATGGTGATCCGGGCCAATCCTCCTCCCAAGGAGGCGGTTTTCCTAACCTTCAAAGTTTACATGATCTTTTGCAGGAAAACCTCATGTGCACCAGGAACACCTACAACCTTGCCAGCAATACATATCACCTGGTCGAGGCTATTGAGCGAAGCATCACCGATATACAAGACGACATCAGGAACATCCGGGAGTATATGGCTGGTCATGGGGACGGAGGTGATGACAGCGATGAGGATATGGACTAGGAGGTTGGAGAAGGAGCAGGAGCGGAAGTCAACAGAAGCCACCAAAGCTAATGAAAGTCGAAGACTATAACTGGTGGAAAAACAGATTTGAGGGTTGGGTAAAAGCTTTCGCTCCTGAAAGCTGGTTAAAATTGACAAATGGATACATAGAACCAGTGAAAGAGGGAGGAGAGTTGATAGATCCAAAAGATTTCACTGACATTGACATAAAAAATGTTGTAGCTGAATATAAAATGATCACATTAATCAAACAGTCAGTGAGAGAGGATATTATCTCGTTACTTGAACAAGAGAAAACTTCAAAGAGTTTATGGGAAGCGTTAGGGAAAAAGTGTGTTGGTAGTAATGAAATTGTTAAAAACAAAAAGAAATTGTTGCGTAAAGAGTTTGATTTATTCAGTTGTATGAAAAATGAATCTGTTTGTAAAATGATCAAGAGATTTGGACATCTGAAAATGGAGCTGGCTAGACATGAAATCAAATATTCTGAAGAAGAGATGGTGGATAAATTGTTTGATTCATTGCCCAATGATCAAGAGTGGCAATACTTTGCTCTAATGCTGAAAAATACAATCAAGCCTGATGATTTAAAAGTGGATTTGCTGATTGAAAGACTTGAAAGCCATGAGTTGGAGATAAAAAGATCCAAAGTCAACAGTCCAGCTTATCAGCAGAATGTGGAACTTTATTACAGAGGAAATGCACCACAGGCTGGATCTCCAAGAACAGCGTTTTCTGCAGAAAGTTCAAGCTCAGTGAACAATGAAAGTCTTCACAGTGGTTTTCACAGTGGATCTTCTTCAAACACTTCAGACCAATCTGCTTCAAAGAATCTATTCCAGTGTAATATCGCAGTTGATTTGAAGAATGGGCAGAATTTCAGCGAAGAATCGGCAAAACAACAGATGGTTTTCTTGGCATCTGTACTTGAATCGTATGAAAGCCTCGTTGCAGGGAAGATTGGCCCCGTGGTGGGCAACAGAAGCTTCTACAGGTTTGTCTTTTCTCTTGCTTCTTGGGCACGGCCCCGTGCTTGCTGAGCACGAGGCGTGTTTAGCCTTCTGTCTTCCTTGTTTTGCTTGGGAGGATGCTGTCGAGGGGTCGGGCAATCCACTTTTGTTCTTTTTCTTGTATTTATGTTAGATTTAGCTGTCTTTTTGCTTCTTTTGTTAATTTGAGCTCATTTAATCCTGAAAATACAAAAGGAAGACAAAAACACACTTTTTCCAACATTAGTACTTAAAAAGGGTTAGTTTTATGCCTCATTTGATGTAATTTATATGTTGCATTTTACACACATCACCGCCTGTCGTTTCTGTGATAAACATTTCCTCTTCTGATGTTAGTGATGACGCGTCTTCCTCAGCCATCCGCCATGCTCGATTATGGGCGGAACCTACTGAGAGCAACTTTGAAACTATACCCATCGCTACCCAGAGTCCTGATCATACCCCTTCTCTTGTTTCAGCTCCCGTTGATACTCCTGCAGTTCTTCCATCTGATACTTCGACTCCTCACCCCACGTCCATTGCTCCCACTACTGGACACCCAAGTACACCACTTGCTGCTGATTCTCACCATACTGACCTACCTACCATATTCCCTCATGAGATCCCAGCACCCCGCGCTAGGGAGGGCACTTCCCGACAGCCCACTTGTTCTAATATCCGTGCACCAGTCGATCACTTGTCCGCACCATACCTCTCGCCACATATGTCTGAGTCCGATCCATACCATCCGTGTCACCATCCAGTCTTCACTTCTGATGATGTTACTCTCTCTTTTCTGCTATAGTTCCAGGTTCTTTCCCGTCGCGTCAGTGAGTTAGAGTGGTTTAGGGATTCTATGCCCCCACCACCACCAGCCCATCCTCCTTCATCTACTCCCCTGCCACCATCATCACCACCACCACCATTGTAACATTTGTGCTTGAAATCATTATGAATAGTTCAGATATCAATAAAACAAAGTTATTTGATCCCAAGGTTTGTTTGTTTATGTTTTACATTTTTCATGTTTTGACTTTTGTTCAATTTTAAACTCTACATCGCTTTCTGGAGAATTATACGCAAACTGAGGCGTAAACGTACTCAGTTTAATACAACAAATACTCCGGAACATCAACATATACTTAACATACCTTGAATAACCTTTACATAACTTAGAAATAAGTTTTGAAGGCTTTGGTATGGCAAAAACAAGTTAATTCGCTTACAGGGACTAAATTTGACAAACTGCGAAAGTATGCCAATTTGAACTGTAACAGACATTCCAGAACATGACCATAAGTAAAATATACCATAAATATCCTCTCCATAGCTTAGAAATAGGCTTTGAGGTGTTCGGTGTGCTAAAATAAACTTTTGGATCATTCAGGGACTAAAAGTGTCAAAAAGTGCATAAGTTTGCACTTTCGCGCATAACTTACGTTCTGAATACATCCGGATATCCAAAAATTTATGTAAACATCCTAATATTATGCCTTAGTGATTGGCATGAGAAAAATCCATTCGTCGCGCATTCTGGATCGTTTTTCGCGCTTATGCGCATTCCGTCGTAATTAAGCGAACATCGCGATCGTACGGCCAAACGAACCGACAACCGGCATATTTTTGAGCATGTTTCATGTCCTCAATGTTTAAGCATCATTTTAGGGCCTTAAAGATGGCTTAACAGGCCTTAAACATGTCGGAAATGGCCCCAAACCACAACAGAGACCTAAACTGTCATTTCTGAAAGTTGGTTGCAGATCAGAACTCCTAGGCGGCCCGCGTAAGCCCAGGGTGATCTTTTACGCGGCCCGCATCAGCCTTCCAGACCAGATTCAATGTTTTAAACAACTTGTAACAGCCTTTCAATCACCCAAAGGGCAATGCCACCTGTCAAATTCTTGTGGTGGGGGCAAAGATATCCTATAAATACCCCCCCCCCTTTCTTGCAAAAACCCACAAATCTGATCAAAGAGCTTTAAGTTGATGCCATTGCTTCATACCTGAGCTCCTGGATCAAGATTAGCTTTCGGGGACCCTTCGTAAGTGTTCTTTCGTTCTTTTATCGCTTTTCGAGTCCAAAACTCAAGCTTTGTTTGACTTTCTGCGTTGACCAGTTTATGGTCAACACAAAGTTCGTTTGAACTTCATAACGTGAGCGTGATCACGATGGTTATAGTCCATAGTGACTACACCTACTGATTACCACGTTATCTAGGCTTAGTGACGAGTCGTAGTTTCGGCCAAAATGCGCATTCTTGCGTATTTTGTAACCAAACTACTCATAGGTATCAAAACCGTTTGTTTTGATACCAAACCTGTTTTTTTCTAAACTTAGTTAAGCATGTTCTAACATGCTTAGCTCGTCACTTTTAGTATAGTGCTTATATAGGGTCGTAAGGTAAGCGATCTAAACAATCGCTTATACTTTCGAACCCGACCCATTTGGTCGATCATTAGGATCTGACCAAACACATTAGGTGACCATAGTTGTATAGGGAATAACCTTCCGAGGTTATACCTTATGGTCACGACGTTAGGCGTTCCAAACGCGTTTACGCGAACGACGCGTTAAGGTAGCATAAGCTACCTAAACAGGTCGTAATGGGTCGTAAGCACTTAGGTTAGGTTTCATTTTAGTATGTGGGCTTTATTAAACCGTATCACACGAGTCTCCATACTCGTTTGGTTTACGAACCCTCATCCTATCCAATCCTCCGATTTAGGTCCGGTATATTAACATAGCTACCTATATTAGGTGGCGTTTGATATCCGTGATCCCTAGCATTGTTTGGTTGTTATACAAGGACTTCAAAGCAATCTCAAGTGAGTACATTGAACCCCATCTTTTAAATGCTTTCAAGGTGTGTATGTGAGTAAATATACCCCTCTTTTACTGTTTTCAAACTGTTTTGGGGTGAAACACATGTGCCTACTTGTTACTTTCGTGCCTTTCATGCTTTCATATCACATGCTTGTTATGTTCATTAGTACATGATTTCATTACATTCCATGCTATGTATGTCCATTGTGTGCATACTTAGTACATTGTTTTACTTTACATTTCTGCTATGTATGTTGATTGATAGCATGCTAGCACTTTGATTTACATGACTTTTCTGCTTTGTATGTTAACTTAGCATACTTAGCACATTGTTTTCATATAACATGATTACATTTGCGATGACATTTGGTTTGCACAAACGGGACTTATATACGTTCATTAACATTAGCTACGCCGCTCGGAAGTAAGTAGTGGTACCATAGGACTTGACAAATCTCATTCCTGACATCCCGGGTTTGTTTGGATGTATGGAATGACTGAATCCGAAAACATTTCTTTTGATAGCCTTGACTTAGGGTTATCCGACTGTCTCAAGGCTTGAATGTATGCGTTAACTTACCACATAAATGTTTGTATCAATGTAACATGCATTTACTTTGCAAAACAAAACTTTTTGATATATTCAAAATACTTTGTTTTGTACATTTCTACATTTGTATTATGTGATAATACTTTACTTACAATACATAACATTTGTTACACATTACTTGACTACATTTGGACTTCTTAACATTTGACATGGCTTATACGAGGATTTTTTTACAATTGGTTTAAACATGGACTTTATACATTGGTGGTTTGTTTAAGTGATTTAAGTAACGAAACGTGTGTAATATGATACAAGCACGGTGGATACGCCGCTGGTACTTCCTATATATAAGTGTTTGTATGGTTTTATATATCGTAGCGTTATTTGAATCATTTTCAATTCAGACATATAACATTTTATACAAATAACATATCTTCCACAAGACATTGCTTTACAAACAATTTCTTTTACCCAACTCATTTTACTTGGTTATTTATTTAACCATGTATTACTCTTTTACGTATACATATCATCTGATCTTATCGCTTTTCATATGATTTACAAAACAAAACAATTTACAAGGTTCATGACTGACTGTTATTAAACATATTCTTTAAACTCAAGTCATGAATCCTATTATCACAAAACCTATGTATCTCACAGGCATTTTTATGCTGACGTACCTATTTTCACATGTGTTTTTAGGAGCTTTTGCGTAGGATGATGATCATGACACTAGGGCGGACCTGTGCCTTAGAGATATAAAAATGAAGATAGACTTAGATTAACTATGTTATGTACTCTTGGTTGTCATGTTTAAGACAATGTAACACTCTTGTTGATAAATAAAATATAACTTTGTATGCCATGCTTATGAAACAATTAATTCTGTTACAACACCCCCGACGTTTCCGCCACGCTTGGTTGTCCCACGTGGTCGGGGTGTGACAGAAGAGTTGGTATCAGAGCCAATGGTTATAGGGAATTAGGTTATTAGTAATACTTTGACCTAGACTATAACTTTCTAGGACCTTAACACAAGTTATCTTGTGCTTAGATTTTAAAACATGCACTTCACCTATCCTTAGGTGATAACCACAACGAGAACATAGATTCCGAATCCGCTTTGAAAATTAATCATCTGTTCTAGGATGATTGATTACTAGGTTTTGAACCCTCTGTTATAAGGTTTTGGACCCCTTTGAATTTTCAAAAATCTCGTCGAAGTTTTGGGTTCTAATAGTGTGAACACGTGCAAACTGGAAGAGTGAATGCCTGTACCCTGAGTTTTCTGTCTAAGGCTAGAGTGTTCGTACAAATCCACATAATCGGACCAGTCATTCTTACCTGGGAACTCTTGGGGTGAGAGTTCACTTATAGGCCAACATGTCTTCGCGGTACATTATTTTTGACCCATTTACTTTGATTAGACATTGTGTGTCGCTTGTTTGCTTAGCGATGCATGACCACCATCCTTGCTTTTGTTGATTTTGTTTCATCTCATTCTCTTCACCCAATCATCTAACTCGTTTCCTCTCATGTTTCCTCTTTTAGAATGCCTCCTCGACGCGACAATCAGATAGAAAATGCCGAACTGGCAGAAATCATTGCGCAGCAAATGGCTGCTGTTTTTCCAAACCTTATTGCTCAATGGAACCAAGCCAACAACAACAATGCTCCATGCAATTTCAAGAACTTTAACTCGGCTAAACCACTCAAGTTTAGTGGTTCTGAGGGAGCAACTAGGCTTCTTCAATGGTTTGAGAGCATTGAGAATACTTTCCGTCACGTTCAGTGTCCTGACAATCGCAAGGTCGAGTTTTCTTCAAGTGTGTTTCAGAAGAGGGCTCTTACATGGTGGAACGGGGTTATGAGGGACCGTGGTGCAGAAGTTGCTCTAGCACAGACTTGGGCTGAACTTAGGGCTCTTATGATGAGGGAGTTCTGTCCTCGTCATGAAGTGCGAGCTTTGGAGAGGGAGTTTGATGATTTGAAGCAAGATAGTGGTGAGCATCGGGCGTACACTAATAGGTTTGAGGAGTTAAGTTTGCTTTGCCCAACAATGGTTACCCCACTCGACAAGGCTATCGAAAGGTACATCGATGGTCTACCTAACTCAGTACAAGACATTATTACGGGTAATAACCCTACCACACTCCGTCAGGCAATCGAGTTAGCAGCGACATTGACTGAGTCGGAAGTTCGAAAGGAAAAGCTGCACAAAAAGGGTGACAAGGGTAAGAAGCAGGCGTCTGACAAAGAAGATAGCAAGAAAGGTCAAAACAAGAAGGGGAAGGATTTTGGTTCTACAGGGGGTCTAGGAAGCGAAAGGCTTCCCAAAACTATGCTGTTACTGCAAAGGCTCAAGCTGCACCAAATCGGCCTGCGCAACCACAAGCCAAGAAGCCTTATCTTGGCAAATGCACCTTTGTGCAAAAGGTGTAACGGCCATCACCCACCTCATCTTCAGTGCCGTCAATGCACCCAGTGTGGAAGAAATGGTCATCTTGCTGCCACCTGCCGCATTCCTGCTAACCAGAATCAGGCAATTCAGAACCAAGCCCAACAAATTGCTCAGCCTCTTGCTCAGCAACAAGGTCAAGCTGCACGACCTCATTTTCCTCCTGGTTCGTGCTACAATTGTGGGGATCTGACCCACTACAGAAACCGGTGCCCAAGGGTAGCTAACCAAAATCAGAATCCGGCTCAGGCTCGAGGTCGAGTCTTCAACATGAACGCACAAGAGGCACAAGCAGATGATAATGTGGTGAACGGTACGTTCTTTATTAATAATCGGCCAGCATCTGTTCTTTTTGATTCGGGTGCCGATAAGAGTTTTGTGTCGTTAACTTTTGAACCATTGCTTCGCGTGTCTAGAACGAAACTAGGTAAACCATTGACAGTAGAAGTGGCTAATGGTGAACCCATTGTTCTTGATTCTGTTCTCCGCAATTACCAGTTGAACCTTAACAACCATCTTTTTCCTATTGACCTCACGCCTATGCAACTTAGAAGCTTCGACGTTATTGTGGGTATGGATTGGTTAGCCAAGTATCGCGCAAAGATAGTTTGCTTTGAGAAGATCGTTCGTATGCCGCTTTCGACAGGTGAGATCCTACAGGTTCGTGGTGAGAAACCTGCTGGTGGTCTCAAACTCATGTCTTGTTTTAAAGCTCGGAAGTATCTGCGAAAGAACTATGTGGCATTTTTGGCACATGTTGTAGCAGATATGGGTAAAGGTAAGTCTATTCAAGATATTCCTGTTGTGCGGGATTATCCTGAAGTATTTCCTGAAGAGTTACCTGGTCTACCCCCAGCATGCCAAGTCGAGTTCCGTATTGATCTCGTACCTGGTGCAAATCCCATTGCCAGAGCTCCATATCGTCTTGCACCGTCCGAGATGCAAGAGTTGTCTAAGCAGCTGCAGGAGCTCTCCGACAAAGGTTTTATCCGTCCTAGCTTTTCACCTTGGGGTGCTCCCGTTATTTTTGTCAAGAAGAAGGATGGATCTTTTAGGATGTGTATCGATTAACGTGAGCTTAACAAGCTTACCATCAAGAATCGATATCCCCTACCTCGCATCGATGATCTCTTTGATCAATTGCAGGGCGCTTCTTATCTTTCAAAGATTGATCTGCGATCTGGATATCATCAACTTCGTGTGCATGAAGAAGATATTCCCAAGACAGTGTTCTGCACTCGTTATGGGCATTATGAGTTCACCGTCATGCCATTCGGTTTGACTAATGCTCCTGCTGTTTTCCTGGACTTGATGAATAGGGTCTGCAAGCCTTATTTGGATAAGTTCATCATCGTTTTCCTTGATGACATTTTGATATATTCTAAGACGCGAGCTGATCATGAGCAACATCTTCGTCCTACTCTGGAACTCCTAAGGATTTCGCCAAATTTTCCATGTGTGAATTCTGGCTTAAAGAAGTTCAATTTTTAGGTCATATTGTCAACGAACAAGGTATTCATGTAGATCCCTCCAAGATCAGTGCGATTAAGGATTGGGATATGCATACTACTCCTACTGAAGTTCATTCTTTTCTTGGTCTAGCGGGTTATTATCGTCGCTTCATAGAAAACTTCTCAAAGATTGCAGTTCCTCTAACTGCTCTAACTCAGAAGAACAAGCCATTTGATTGGGGATTCAAGCAAGCGGAAGCGTTTCTGACCTTGAAACAAAAACTTTGCGACGCGCCTGTTCTAACTTTACCTGAGGGCATTGATGATTTCGTCGTTTATTGCGATGCATCTAAATTGGGTCTTGGCTGCGTCCTGATGCAAAGAAACAAAGTCATAGCATACGTATCAAGGCAGTTAAAGGTACACGAGAAGAACTACACCACTTATGATCTTGAGTTGGGTGCAGTTGTCTTCGCTCTTAAGATTTGGAGACACTATTTGTACGGTACAAAATGCGTGGTTTTCACAGACCACAAAAGTCTTCAGCATATCTTCAATCAGAAAGAACTCAACATGAGGCAGCGACGTTGGGTGGAGCTTCTAAACGACTATGACTGTGAAATTCGCTACCATCCTGGTAAGGCGAACGTCGTAGACGATGCTTTGAGCCGCAAGGAACGAGCTAAGCTTCATTGTGTTCGTGTTCAATCTGATATTCAAGCTCAATCCGATATCTAAGCACGTATTTCTCAGGCTCAACAAACTTGTGTTTCACATGGTTTGATGGATAAGGAATTTCCTTATCACATAACACCTGCTCTTGAACTAAAGGACAATGGATCGTATTACTTCATGGACCGGGTGTGGGTCCCAAGCCAAAATAATCTTCGTACCTTGCTTATGGATGAAACCCATAAGTCTCGCTATTCTATTCATCCTGGCTCAGATAAGATGTATAAGGATCTTCGTATTCAGTATTGGTGGCCTGGTATGAAGAAAGACATTGCCTTATATGTATCAAAATGCCTTACTTGTCTTAAGGTTAAGGCTGAACATCAGCGCCCCTCTGGTTTATTGGAGCAACCAGAGATCCCAGTTTGGAAATGGGAAAACATTACTATGGATCTCATTACCAAACTTCCGCGCACAAAGAAAGGTCATGATGCAATTTGGGTAGTCGTTGATCGTCTTACCAAGTCGGCGCATTTCATGCCAATCCGTGAGGATTTTTCTGCTGACAAACTTGCAAAAATCTATGTGGATGAAATTGTAGCTCGACATGGTGTTCCCTTGAACATCATTTCTGACAGAGATGCTCGTTTCACTTCTCATTTTTGGAGAACCATGCAATCTGCTATGGGGACCCAACTTAATCTGAGCACAGCTTATCATCCGCAAACGGATGGTCAGTCTGAAAGAACAATCCAGACTCTGGAGGATATGCATAGAGCTTGTGTGATCGATTTTTGTGGTAGCTGGGATTCACATCTTCGGTTAATTGAATTCTCCTACAACAACCGTTATCACTCCAGCATTAACATGGCTCCTTTCGAGGCTCTCTATGGTCGAAAATGTCGTTCACCAGTCTGCTGGAATGAGATCGGCGAGGCTCAGCTTACTTGACCTGCCCTAATCCTAGAGACAACTGATAAGGTAAAGAAAGTTCGTGATAACCTTCAGACAGCTAGAAACCGCCAAAAGAGTTACGCGGACCTAAAACGCAAGCCCTTGGATTTTCAAGTCGGTGATCGAGTATTACTTAAGGTCTCACCTTGGAAGGGTGTGATCAGATTTGGAAAGAAAGGAAAACTTGCACCTAGATACGTTGGACCATTCAAGATCGTCGAAAGAATTGGTAAGGTAGCCTACAGACTTGAGTTACCTCCTGAACTTGGAAATGTTCATCCAACCTTTCACGTGTCCAATCTCAAGAGGTGTTTAGCTGATGAGAACCTCCACATACCGCTTGACGAAATTCGTGTTGATAAAACCTTGAAATTCGTTGAGAAACCGGTGGAAATCATGGAACGTGAAGTCAAGTGGCTTAAACGCAAGCGCATTCCTTTGGTCAAGGTTCGCTGGGAATCTAAACGTGGACCCGAGTTTACTTGGGAACGCGAAGATCAAATGAAGGCGAAATATCCGCATCTTTTTCTGCAAGTTTCCTCTAAATAAATTTCGGGACGAAATTTCCGCAAGTAGGGGAGACTGTAACATTTGTGCTTGAAATCATTATGAACAGTTCAGTTATCAATAAAACAAAGTTATTTGATTCCAATGTTTGTTTGTTTATGTTTTACATTTTTCATGTTTTGACTTTTGTTCAATTTTAAACTCTACATCGCTTTCTGGAGAATTATACGCAAACTGAAGCGTAAACGTACTCAGTTTAATACAACAAATACTCCGGAACATCAACATATACTTAACATACCTTAAATAAACTTTACATAACTTAGAAATAAGTTTTGAAGGCTTTGGTATGGGAAAAACAAGTTAATTCGCTTACAGGGACTAAATTTGACAAACTGCGAAAGTATGCCAATTTGAACTGTAACAGACATTCCGGAACATGAACATAAGTTAAACATACCATAAATATCCTCTCCATAGCTTAGAAATAGGCTTTGAGGTGTTCGGTGTGCTAAAATAAACTTTTGGATCATTCAGGGACTAAAAGTGCCAAAAAGTGCATAAGTTTGCACTTTCGCGCATAACTTACGTTCTGAATACATCCGGACATCCAAAAATTTATGTAAGCATCCTAATATTATGCCTTAGTGATTGGCATGAGAAAAATCCATTCGTCGCGCATTTTGGATCGTTTTTCGCGCTTATGCGCATTCCGTCGTAATTAAGCGATCATCGCGATCGTACGGCCAAACGAACCAACATCCGGCATATTTTTGAGCATGTTTCATGTCCTCAATGTTTAAGCATCATTTTAGGGCCTTAAAGATGGCTTAACAGGCCTTAAACATGTCGGAAATGGCCCCAAACCACAACAGGGATTTAACTGTCATTTCTGAAAGTTGGTTGTAGATCAAAACTCCCAGGCGGCCCGTGTAAGCCCAGGGTGATCTTTTATGCGGCCCGCGTCAGCCTTCCAGACCAGATTCAATGTTTTAAACAACTTGTAACAGCCTTTCAATCACCCAAAGGGCAATGCCACTTGTCAAATTCTTGTGGTGGGGGCAAAATAAGCTACCACAACATTGCGACAAGTGTACGGGTAAGATCAAGGCACGATATTCAAGAAACGATCCTAACGGTCTTGCATATCCTATAAATACCCCCCCCTTTCTTGCAAAAACCCACAAATTTGATCAAATAGCTCTAAGTTGATGCCATTGCTTCATACCTGAGCTCCTGGATCAAGATTAGCTTTCGGGGACCCTTCGTAAGTGTTCTTTCGTTCTTTTATCGCTTTTCGAGTCCGAAAGTCAAGCTTTGTTTGACTTTCTGCGTTGACCAGTTTATGGTCAACAGAAAGTTCGTTTGAACTTCATAACGTGAGCGTGATCACAATGGTTATAGTCCATAGTGACTACACCTACTGATTACCACGTTATCTAGGCTCAGTGACGAGTCGTAGTTTCGGCCAAAATACACATTCTTGCGTATTTTGTAACCAAACTACTCATAGGTATCAAAACCGTTTGTTTGGATACCAAACCTGTTTTTTTCAAAACTTACTTAAGCATGTTCTAACATGCTTAGCTCGTCACTTTTAGTATAGTGCTTATATAGGGTCGTAAGGTAAGCGATCTAAACAATCGCTTATACTTTCGAACCCGACCCATTTGGTCAATCATTAGGATCCGACCAAACACATTAGGTGACCATAGTTGTATAGGGAGTAACCTTCCGAGGTTATACCTTATGGTCACGACGCTAGGCGTTCCAAACGCGTTTTACACGAACGACGAGTTAAGGTAGCATAAGCTACCTAAACGGGTCGTAATGGGTCGTAAGCACTTAGGTTAGGTTTCATTTTAGTATGTGGGCTTTATTAAACCGTATTACATGAGTCTCCATACTCGTTTGGTTTACGAACCCTCATCCTATCCAATCCTCCGATTTAGGTCCGGTATATTAACATAGCTACCTATATTAGGTGCCGTTTGATATCCGTGATCCCTAGCATTGTTTGGTTGTTATACAAGGACTTCAAAACAATCTCAAGTGAGTACATTGAACCCCCTCTTTTACTGTTTTCAAACTGTTTTGGGGTGAAACACATGTGCCTACTTGTTACTTTCGTGCCTTTCATGTTTTCATATCACATGCTTGTTATGTTCATTAGTACATAATAGTACATGATTTCATTACATTTCATGCTATGTATGTCCATTGTGTGCATACTTAGTACATTGTTTTACTTTACATTTATGCTATGTATGTTGATTGATAGCATGCTAGCACTTTGATTTACATGACTTTTCTGCTTTGTATGTTAACTTAGCATACTTAGCACATTGTTTTCATATAACATGATTACATTTGCGAGGACATTTGGTTTGCACAAACGGGACTTATATACATTCATTAACATTAGCTACGCCGCTCGGAAGTAAGTAGTGGTACCATAGGACTTGACAAATCCCATTCCTGACATCCCGGGTTTGTTTAGATGTATGGAATGACTGAATCCGAAAACATTTCTTTTGATAGCCTTGACTTAGGGTTATCCGACTGTCTCAAGGCTTGAATGTATGCGTTAACTTACCACATAAATGTTTGTATCAATGTAACATGCATTTACTTTGCAAAACAAAACCTTTTGATATATTCAAAATAATTTGTTTTGTACATTTCTACATTTGTATTATGTGATAATACTTTACTTACAATACATAACATTTGTTACACATTACTTGACTACATTTGGACTTCTTAACATTTGACATGGCTTATACGAGGATTTTTTGACAATTGGTTTAAACATGGACTTTATACCTTGGTGGTTTGTTTAAGTGATTTAAGTAACAAAACGTGTGTAATATGATACAAGCATGGTGGATACGCCGCTGGTACTTCCTATATATAAGTGTTTGTATGATGTTATATATCGTAGCGTTATTTGAATCATTTTCAATTCAGACATATAACATTTTATACAAATAACATATTTTCCACAAGACATTGCTTTACAAACAATTTCTTTTACCCAACTCATTTTACTTGGTTATTTATTTAACCATGTATTACTCTTTTACGTATACATATCATCTGATCTTATCGCTTTTCATATGATTTACAAAACAAAGCAATTTACAAGGTTCATGACTGACTGTTATTAAACGTATTCTTTAAACTCAAGTCATGAATCCTATTTTCACAAAACCTATGTATCTCACAGGCATTTTTATGCTGACGTACCTATTTTCAGATGTGTTTTCAGGAGTTTTTGCGTAGGATGATGATCATGACACTAGGGCGGACCTGTGCCTTAGAGACATTAAAATGAAGATAGACTAAGATTAACTATGTTATGTACTCTTGGTTGTCATGTTTAAGACAATGTAACACTCTTGTTGATAAATAAAATATAACTTTGTATGCCATGCTTGTGAAACAATTAATTCTGTTACAACACCCCCCGACGTTTCTGCCCCACGCTTGGTTGTCCCACATGGTCGGGGTGTGACAACCATCTCCACCACGTTCACGTTCACATGCTAACGTTGAGGCTCGTGGGCTCACCTTAGAGCAGCGAACCAATCTTTCTAATAGTCGTATGAGTCATGCCCTGTATGAGATAGACCACCTTCAGAGTCTGGTTGTCCCTACCCCACCTCCATTTCCTCCAGCACCCTAGACATCTTTTGTTTGCAGGTACTTTTTGCGTGGGTGTCACAGACCCACTTGCATGTATGTATGAAGACCAAGATTGAGCTAGAGACACTTGATGACCATGGAAGACCAACGTACGAGAAAAGACTTACTACCTTTGTATTTTGAAACTTGTATGACCGAGGCGATGTAACCTCGAGTCTTTTTGTTTTTCTTCTACAAAAACAATGTATCAAGTTGTCCGATGTATCAAAGCTCAGTAGTTATTTTCTTTATTATACATTGTTACTTATATGTGTGCATGTGTTACTTATGTGATTACATGCTTGCATGATGTGATGATCATTTATGTTTTATATATATATAACATAAGTGTCTATATATGCAACGTGACATTTATTTGGTGAATATTGTCTAACTCACCCGATACTTCTTAATAGAAGAAGATGCCGCCTAGACGAAACACCAACTCAAACCCATTACCAAGGACCGAAGTAGAACTTAATGAGCACATCTCTTTGGCAATAGCGCAGCACGAAGCCAACCGCTCAGAACACAGCGGTGGCACTTCAGGAAATAATCCCCCCTACTGGTAATGTTAAGTCGTCTGTGACACATTACAATACTCTTATGTATTTCCTTTCGTAATTTGTCAATGCTCACTCTTGGTTTGTTGTTGCAAATGTTTCAGGCTGCACATATAAACAGTTCCTAGACTGCAAACCCTTGAACTTTGATGGCACAGGAGCTGTCCTGGCATTCGTGCGATGGACTGAGAAGACTGATTCAGTCCTGAGGATGAGCAAATGTCTTCCTGAATAAAGGGTTACCTACATTTTTGGATTGTTCTTGGACGGTGCACTCTCTTTGTGGAACTTTCAGGTTCAGACCAAAGGTGAAGCTGCTGCATACGCAATGAACTGGGACGAGCTCAAAGAACTGATGAGAAAGAAATACTGCTCAAGGGCCTAAATTCAAAAGCTTCAGACGGAATTTTGTAACTTAAAGATGGACGGACCAAAAATTGCTAAATACATTCAACGTTTCCAAGATTTGTCCAGGGTTGTCCCCTACTTGGTGGAGCCTGAGTTTAAGAGAATTGAGAGATTCATCCGGGGTCTTGCTCCAGAAATCCTGAGCATGGTCACTTCTTCAAAGCCTCCTACTATCGCTGAGGCTATTGATTTGAGTGTGGCACTCACTGAAGGGAAATTCTCAAAGTCTAGTGCTAATAAGAAGGAGACTCATGTGGAGTCTTCAAATGACAACAAGAGAACGTTTTTGAACTTTAAAAAGAGCACTCGAGCAAACAATGATTGCAACAAGCGAAGGGATGCTAATCCATCAACAGAGGTCAGGATTGGCGCAACAAACAATGAAACTGGTGGAAAAGGGTATGCGGGCTTTGCCTGTGATAATTGTGCTCTGTAAACACTGTACGATGTAGAACAATTTCAATTATCAATGAAACAATGTGTTTTGGTCTCAATATTTGTTTATTTGTGTTTGACAATTTCACGTTTCAATTCTTGCTCGATTTCAAACTCTAAATCACTTTCTAGAAAGTTATACGCAAACTGTTACAGAAACGTAATCAGTTTAACGCGACAAACACTCTAGAACAGTGACATAAGCTTAACATACATTAAATAACCTTTACATAACTTAGAAATAAGTTTTGAATGGTTTGGTATGTCAAAAACAAGTTTATTCGACCACAGGGACTATTTGCGACAAACTGCAAAAGTCTGCCAATTCGTATAGCAACGTACACTACGGAACAATATCATAAGCTAAACACACCCTAAATACCCTAAACTTAGCTTAGAAATAAGTTTTCAGGGGTTCGGTGTGCGAAAATGCACTTATTTGATCATAGGGACTAAAAGCGTCAAAACTACGAAATTTTGCATATATGTGCATATCTTGCTTTATGACCATATCCGGACCTCCAAAAATTTTGGTAATCACTAGAATAATTTATTTTAGATAGAAATGCAAAAATACTTTCGCGTCCGTTCGAGTTTCGTCGTAATTAGCCGAAAAATCGCAATCGTACGACCAAACGAACCGACATCTGAGATATTTCCAAGTATATTTTAAGTCCCCTATGCTTTAACATCCTTGTAGAGCCTTGAAAATGGGTTAACGGGGGTTAAACGTGTCGAAAATGCATTAAAGTTTGTGAAGGGACCAAAGTTGCCAAATTCTGAAAGTCTAGTGCAAAGGGTCGCGCTATGCGATGACCCAGGGAACTCCTGGTCACGCGACGCGAGGACCTGATCTGGACAGAATGTTCAAAACATCAACTGCACTTGTTTTTCTTGAATTGTTTAGCAAACTTGTGGGTATTTTAAGAGTTATTCAAGGTTTTAATCCTGTCCAAACACTTGTTGCAATCCTATACTTGCTTAGAGACCACACAATACACATGGCATGATTTTGTGGCTTCAACTCAAGTATAAATACCCCTCAAATATGCTCATTTCATTGCTCATTCTCATTTTCTCATCTGTAACACTATAAGCGGAGTTGCTACCTTCTTAGGAGGCCTCCCATCTGAGTTTTCTAGTTAATAGAGCCTTGAAAATGGGTTAACGGGGGTTAAACGTGTCGAAAATGCATTAAAGTTTGTGAAGGGACCAAAGTTGCCAAATTCTGAAAGTCTAGTGCAAAGGGTCGCGCTATGCGATGACCCAGGGAACTCCTGGTCACGCGACGCGAGGACCTGATCTGGACAGAATGTTCAAAACATCAACTGCACTTGTTTTTCTTGAATTGTTTAGCAAACTTGTGGGTATTTTAAGAGTTATTCAAGGTTTTAATCCTGTCCAAACACTTGTTGCAATCCTATACTTGCTTAGAGACCACACAATACACATGGCATGATTTTGTGGCTTCAACTCAAGTATAAATACCCCTCAAATATGCTCATTTCATTGCTCATTCTCATTTTCTCATCTGTAACACTATAAGCGGAGTTGCTACCTTCTTAGGAGGCCTCCCATCTGAGTTTTCTAGTTAATCTTTCAGCCTTAGAGCACTTGTAAGTGTTCTTTCATGGCTTATTCATTCATTTCAACAATTACAAGCTGAAAGTCAAACAGTTTGACTACCCTATAACTTTCGGTTTTTGTCCATGAATTGGTCAAGTCAAAGTTCAATTGAACTTTGCAACGTGATCTTAATCACGATGGTTATAACCCCTTGCGATTATACATACTGATTACCACGTTGACTAGTCAAAGTGACGAGTCAAAGTTTCGGTCAAACTGCACAATTATGTGCATTTTGCAACGAAACTATTTTCGGGTATCAAAACACTTATTTTTTATATCAAAACAGTTTTCTAACTTAGGTAAACATGTTTTAACTTGTTTAACTCGTCACTTTTAGTTTAGTGCTTGTTTAGGGTCGTAAGTCAAGCGGTCTCGACAACCGCTTAGACTTTCGAACCCGACCCGTTTGGTCGATCATTAGGAACCGACCAAACATATTTTGTGACCATAGTTGTATAGGGAATAACCTTCCGAGGTTATACCTTATGGTCACTTCGTTTAATTAGTTTTATGATAGGTAGTTTATATGCCTTAGGAAAATGACCAAAATACCCTTTTTGCGCATAATTTCATTTTAAGCCGATGTAACCAAAATTTTGACACTTAAACTGATTATGCAACTTTATTAAACATGTTTAGGCATATAATACTTATCATAGGACTAGTTAGACCATCCGAACGACTATTTGCGCAAATGACGCGTTAAAGTAGCGTAAACTACCTTAACGGGTCTTAACGGGTCAAAAGCACTTAGGATAGGTAACAAATCAGAATGTAGGCTTTGTTAAACCATATCATATGAGTTCCAACACTCATTTGGTTTACAAGACCTCATTCTACCCGATCTTCCGATTTAGGTCCCGATTTATTAACATAGTGATCCGATACTAGGTGCCACTTTATTCCTTGATTTCCCGAGCTTTGGTAGTTCACTTAACCGAGAATACTTTGCAATCTCAAGTGAGTACATAGTTCCCCTCTTTTACTGTTTTCAATTGTTTTGTGGTGATTCATATGTGCTAAATGAATTTGAGTTTTCAAAACAAAACAAATGCTATGGTTTATATTAAACACAACGATTTCAATAATGTGAACGAACTTGTTGGTGCATTGATACATAACACGAATGACATTCATTAGCTTTGGCCGAGCTGACTAGTAGTATGTTATGGTACCATAGGATCTGAGAAATCCCGTTATCGGACCATCGCCATGGTTATGGGGTAATGTGGGTAACGACAAAACTGATGATTTTAACAAACCCTTTGGTGGTTTGTTAGTCGATTAAAGATACCCTTTGGTGGTATAGCCGAGTCAAAACACAGGTTTGAATGTGTTCAATGAGAATGACCGAAAGTTAGTTTTCACAATTAAAACAGGATGATTGAACGAATGGTTTTATGACATGAACGATTGAACGATGATTTATGACACGAACGATTGAACGATGGTTTATAACACGAACGAGTTGAACGATTTGAATGATTGGTTTTGGATAACCCGAATGAATGATAACACGGACGAATTGAACGATTTTGAACGACGTTTACTAAATGATATAAACCATACAAGTTTTCACACGAGATGATTTACAATTTGGTTTACAAAAGGAATGTTTTTAGTCAAGATTCATGGCAACATGGTTTTCTTATACATATAACCAACTTGTTTTAGTTGGTTAATCGTATTGCAATACCAAAAACTTTACAATACATGGTTTTCAAAATATCGACTCTAGTAGTCATACGAGGTATTGCAATATGCATACAAGCCGTGAATTTGACACACACGTAAAACCTATGTATTCGCCGACATTTTTATGCTGACTTTCTTTTCACATATGTTTCAGGTGTTGTTGTTTGATGATGATTGTGATGCATGCTCACATAGGAAGGGATGAGGCCTTAGTGACTTAATAACAATGAAAGACAATATGTTTGTGTTTTGCTTTTAAATATCAAGACAATGTAATAACTTAATACAATAAAACGAAACTTCAATTCATGTGTTGTGAAACAATGATTCTGTTACGACACTCCCCGACGTTTCCGCCGCGGTTTTGTTGTTTTAACGCGGTCGGGGTGTGACATTGCCCAACTGTGATAAATGTCAATATCATCATGCAGGTTCGTGCAGGACTAGTAAGTGTGATAATTGTGGCAAGATTGGGCATACCAAGGATACGTGTTAGTCTGGTGCGAGACGCGGTAATAGGAATCAAGGAGGAAATGGAAACCAAGGTGATAACGGGAATCAAAGTGGTAATAGGAACCAAGGTGGGAATGGAAAATGATGCGTGTTAGTGTGTATATGTTTAGGTATATATTTTAAGCCCTTTTTACACTTTTTAGCTAAGTTTTAAATTTATAAAACACGATATTTACTAACACTAAACACACATATGGGCAAGTGCACCCATCGTGGATGTAGTATAGTGTTGGTAAGATACTGAGGTCGTCCAAGGACACAAGAGCTTTTAGTACCAGTTTATCCTCAACATCTAATCAATCAAAATGTTAGAAAAAGGTTTTTAAACTAAGAAAATAAAACTAACTAAAATGCTGAAAAATAAAATAAAAATAAAACAGATAGACAAGATGAATCACTTGGATCCGACTCATGTGTAGTGTAACCTTTGATTATTTTTGCACTTTTACACTTGTTTAAGAGATTATCTTAGTTATTGTAGTAGGCCCCTCTTTTGAAGGCGACGTTACCCTCAACCCAGTAGTTTGAGTCAACAAGGATACAATCCTAAAGGGTCGGATTATTGAAAGATAATTAATTAAGTTATTAATGCATAATGTGGTAGGCCCCTCTTTTGAAGGCGACGTTACCCTCGGCTAAGTAGTCTGAGTCAGCAAGGATACAGTCCTAAGTAGCCGGGTTAAATTTTTAATCGTAGTTTAACTTATGATGGGATCAAAGAGTTTAGACCCCCGCCATCCAATACCGTTGGGTATTGAAGGAGGTCCTACTAAATTTGACCCTAGTCCTTTGCAGAATCTATACACTGAACAATGGAAAGACTCTTACCAAACCGTTCCCTTAACCCCCGACCAGGTAGCCAACATACCTCCATATAGACCGTGGAGATATTCCATATAGACCGTGGAGATATGAATGGTGAAAATCTTTTATTTTATATAGACAGTAAAATAACGCCAAGACACCACTGACAAACGATAAGGAAGAATCACCTTCAACATAAGAAACTAGTAAATAAAGTCATTAATACAGAACCAATTAAAAAGTGCAAAAGATTAAAATAAAAAGTATTACAGTAAACAATTGTCTTCACCAAGTGATGTAAGAGACTTAGGCAAACATGGCCTTTGATTGTCAAGAACTCTTACGATCAATCTTGGATCCCAAGACGACTCACACACTCTATGATGGACAATGGATGATGGTGGTGGATGATGGTGTTGTGATGGTGGTGGGTGGTGGGTGAAGTGTGAGAGAGGTGGTGTGCCAAGGGATGAGTTGCAAGAGCTCCAAACACTCCAATTTATAGGCTGAACAGAAGCTCGGGCACGGCCCCGTGTCCATTCGTGTCTCTCTCTTAATTAATTGCAATTCGTAATTTCATTAAATGCGTATGCAGGAAGTTGACCACGCCCCCGTGTCCGCTGGGCACGGCCCCGTGGTGGGCAACAGAAGCTTCTATGACCTTTTTTTTTCTGCTGACACTTGGGCACGGCCCCATGCTTACTGAGCACAGGGCGTGTGCAGTCTTCTGTCTTTTTTGTTTTGCTTGGGAAGATGCTGTCCGGAGGTCGGGCATGCCACTTTTGTTCCTTTTCTTGTATTTATGTTAGATTTAGCTGTCTTTTGCTTCTTTTGTTCATTTGAGCTCATTTAAACCTGAAAATACAAAAGGAAGACAAAAGCACACTGTTTCCAACATTAGTACTAAAAAAAGGTTAGTTTTATTCCACAATTGATGTAATTTATATGTTGCATTTTGTGCACATCAAATACCCCCACACTTGAATATTTGCTTGTCCTCAAGCGAAACTCTTTATAATGTGGCTTTTTTTTCACTCCCAAATGGAATGGGTAGAAGAGAAGGTTTTTTTTTTTTTTTTTTGGGCTTGTCATAGAGTGTCGGGATTTCCAAGGTTCTTTAATTAAGTTTTATTTTTATTTATTTACAATCCTATTCGTCATGATTTATTAAAAACGTTTCATAAAATAAATTACTTATTAGGGCATAACATACCTTTTTTAAAATTTCATTTATATACAAGTTCTACCTCACGGGGAATCACTCAACACTCGGCCGAAGGTGTATTTTTTTTAGTGAATCACTCGAGAGCGGCATGGAACTTACTCCTACCATAATCTTGCCAAGCAATCAATCCTCCTCCTTTTTAACTATATACCTTTGTAAATATCAAGAGGACTTTTTGGGTGAAGGGTTAGGCTTGGGCTAAAGGTGGGTGGTTGGGTTAGTGGTTTGTAAAAGGGCGAAAAGCGTAACAAAACGTCGGTTTTTTGAAAGACTTTTTATTTTTTCAATTTTTTTATTTTTTATTTCATTTTATTTTGGTGAACCATTCTTTTTCTAACAAAGTTATTTTTTAGTGAACTTGTTTGTTTATTTGGTTTCATCAAAATGTATTTTTTTTCAAGTCATAAGAAAACCGAACGTTGTTACTAAAAGAAAGGG
This sequence comes from Helianthus annuus, assembly GCF_002127325.2. NCBI lineage: Eukaryota > Viridiplantae > Streptophyta > Magnoliopsida > Asterales > Asteraceae > Helianthus > Helianthus annuus. The sequence goes on from NC_035435.2 coordinate 36,903,437, forward strand.
TTAAAACAAAAAAGGTTTAGGTGGGTAAAAAGGGTGATTGTTTTGGGTTAAGAAATTGAAAGGTTTAGGCTCAAAGGGGTTAACTAGGGGGATTTTGGGTAGGTGGTAAAAAATGAAAAATAATGGTGTAGAAAGAAAAAGGGTTAGTCCTAATGCCTCCATCATTTACTTACTTGGGTTTAAGTTGGTAAGGACCGGGAATGTATTGTCGTGGCAAGTTGTAGAGTAGTACGAACCAAGCGGCTATTCACATAAGAAACAAGAAACGAAAAATGAGCATTTAATGTAAAGATATGTATTTGTATGCTCAATTAAAGGCTTAAAACTCACTTTTGTGGGAATGGGTTTTTATGTGATCAAGTATATATAATCAAATTTTAATTAAGTTTGTTATGCCGTTTCATAATTTTCTTATGTTGGTTCTTTTTATCACGACACTATCGGTTGTAAACTTGTAAAAATATAACCTTGTTAGAACTTGAATTTCCCAACTTAAACTTAGACAAGTAAAAAAAATGAAAAATTTTTGAAAAAATTTGGGGTGATTAGCGGTTCCAATAGAGTTTTGTGTAAGGTTTGTTATTAGGACTTGTAAGATTCAAGGTTTTAGCATCCCCCCACAATTAAATTACACATTATCCTCAATGTGTCCCAAAAATAAGTTTTTAGGTTGATTGAATGTGTAAAAGGGTGTTAAAAGCAAAATTTTATGTTACTGACACTCTGGACACGACCCCGTGGTGACCGGGCACGGCCCCGTGTTAAGGTGCCAGTGACAAAAATTAATAAAAAGAAATATAAGCTTGAACACGGGGGCGTGTTTAGTGAACACGGCCCGTGTCCAGCTACCTGAACTGGGCGATTTCTGCAGATTGTGCAGCATGGGACCGTGTTGGGCGGACACGGCCCGTGCTGAACTTACTGTAATGAAGAAATTGTTGTCGGATGTCCCTGTTTTCATGCATGGGGTGATGTTTCTCATTTCCCTTGTTATCCTTCACCATCCCGAGTGTGTTTTATTCCTGCAAATTAAATCTAAGCTAAACTAAGGATAGTTCCGCGGAATGCCTCCGTGGTGCGCCACGTTTATAAGGGTCCTTGGCTAGACCCAAAGTGAGGTCATATATTTTCCGAGTGGGATGTTTTGCATCCCATGTTGCACCGTCGGAGAGCATCATCCAAACTCGAATCAATGACCTTCATGTAATTGACCGGGTCATCGTCCTCTACTCTCTTCCCAGCTCCAAACTACACTTCCTTATCCCCAAACTTTAGAGTAAGTATTCCGTCATTCATGTCTACCACTACTTGCGCGGTGGCTAGAAATGGTCTCCCTAGTATGAGGGGGACTTCGGTGTCCTCTTCCATATCTAGTATGACAAAGTCAGCCGGGTAGACGAAATTGTCGACTTTGACCAATAGATTTTCAACGACACCTTGTGGGTATTTGACGGATCTGTCAGCAAGTTGTATACTCATCTTGGTAGGGCTCGTTTTTCCTAGGCCGAGTCGTTTGAACATTGACGCAGGCATGAGGTTAATGCTAGCCCCAAGGTCGGCTAGTGCATTACGAATGGGGGATTCCCTGATCGAACAAGGAATTGTGAAGCTTCCAGGATCAATCTTATTTTGTGGGAGTTTGTTGAGCACGAGGGCGGAGCATTCTTCGCCTAAGTTAACTAATTGCAATGATTCAATTTTCCTTTTATGAGTGAGGAAGTCCCTCATGAATTTTGAGTATTTAGGCATTTGAGTTAGGACTTCAATAAAGGGAATATTAACATGCAATTGTTTTAGTAAATTTTTGAATTTTGCGAATTGCTCATTGGTCTTTTGACGAATTAACCTACCGGGGTATGGAACCGGAGGAGCCTTGGTAGGCTCTTGAATTAGAGGAGAAGTTTTCTCTTGAGGAATTGTGCTTCCCTCAGTCGGCGGTGGTGGAGCTTCTTCGGAACCCACGGTGTGGTTTCTTAACGTTATGAGATGGACTTGTGCTTTTGGGTTTGTTTCGGTATTACTTGGTAACGTGCCTTGTGCTCTCTCGGAGAAATTTTGAGCTAATTGATTTATTTGCTTTTCAATGTTTTGTATACTAGCTTGTTGATTTCTAAAATTCGATTCCAATTGTTGAAATCGATCCGAGTTTTTCTTTTCAGTGTCGGAGATGAGGCGAGATACAGTATCTTCAAGCCTTTCTCGTCCACCTTGTTGTTGAGGGAAATTTTGTCACTCATTTCTTGGTTTTTGAAAGTTTGTTCGTTGGTTTAGGCTTTGTTGGTTACTACTATTGCCGGGTTCTCTCCAACCAAGGTTAGGGTGGTTACGCCATCCTTGGTTGTAGGTACCCGTTGGAGGACCCGACGGCCTAGGTCTATTATCAATGTAGTTTACCGACTCTGGTTGATCATCTGTTTCTTTCATACAACTCCAATTTTCATGTGGCCCACCACACCCTTCACAAGCCATAACCGAGACCGTTTTTGTCATTTCTAACTTTTTGATTTTTGAAGAAAGGGCCTTGATTTGGGCTTGTAAAGAAGTGCTTTCATCAACCTTATGGGCGCCCGGGGCAATAGATTTATTGCCTCGGGGAGTGTGCCATTGAAAATTGGTTTGAGCAATTTCCTCAATTTGATTGTATATTTTTCATGTGGGCGGCGATTACCTAAAAGTCCCCCGAGCTAGAGTCAAGTGTTTGTCTTGTGTGTGGCAACAACCCATTGTAGAAAGTGGATACTTGTTGCCATACCGCAAGACCGTGATGAGGACACTTTTGCAATAGCTCCTTGAACCTTTCCCAAGTTTCATATAAGGATTCCCCATCCTCTTGTGAATATGTATTAATTTCAGTCATTAATTTAGCCGTTTTAGCGGGAGGGAAATACTTATATAGAAATTTTTGGGCTAGTTCATCCCTGGTGTTTACCGAACCAACTGGGAGGGCGTTGAGCCAAGCTTTTGCTCTGTCTTTTAGCGGAAATGGAAACATTCGAAGGCAGATGGCGTCATTTGCTGCTCCATTGATCCGAAAGGTATCACATATTTCTAAGAAATTAGTAATATGTAGATGGGGATCCTCGTCCACAAGCCCATGGAAGGTTGCGGAGTTTTGAAGCATTTGTATCAAATGTGGCCGAAGTTCGAAGTTGTTAGCTTCAACGTTCGGTGCATTAATAGCGGCGTCGAGATTACCCACCGTGGGTCGTAGGTAATCCATGAGGGTACGTTGGTCCGCCATTGGAAGTGGGTCCCCCGAAACCTTCTCTAGGTTTTTAGCTTTAAGTCTTTTTCTGAGAAAGTGTTTGGGTTCTTCTAGAGGTTTTTTTATGTCTCTACTAGAACTGGAGCTCATACACTACGTAGAAAGTTCGGATGTGGTGTCTGGTTCCAAGTCCTGCGATAAAAACAGAAAAGAATGTTGGTCAGAAAGTTCACCACGGCCCCGTGCTCAGTGAACACGGCCCATGGTCGGAGATACAGCGATTGTTTTCCGGATCCCTGTTACTGGAAAGTTAGACACGGCCCCATGTTGCACCAACACGGCCCCGTGCTCAGCTCTCTGTAACTCGGAAAATAAAAATTGCCAGTGATACTGTTGGGCACGGCCCGTGTCCGACCCGACACAGAAGCTGAAAAATTAAGAAAATCCTAAAAAAATAAAAAGAAAATAGAAGAAAAATGATTAGGCTGTTGATTCCTAACTTTCTTAAAATCCTTGTGTCCCCGGCAACGGCGCCAAAAACTTGATGTGTGTTAGTGTGTATATGTTTAGGTATATATTTTAAGCCCTTTTTACACTTTTTAGCCAAGTTTTAAATTTATAAAACATGATATTTACTAACACTAAACACACATATGGGCAAGTGCACCCATCGTGGACATAGTATAGTGTTGGTAAGATACCGAGGTCGTCCAAGGACACAAGAGCTTTTAGTACCGGTTTATCCTCAACGTCTAATGAATCAAAATGTTAGAAAAAGGTTTTTAAACTAAGAAAATAAAACTAAACAATGCTGAAAAATATAATAAAAATAAAACAGATAAACAAGATGAATCACTTGGATCCGACTCGTGTGTAGTGTAACCTTTGATTATTTTTGCACTTTTGCACTTGTTTAAGAGATTATCTTAGTTATTGTAGTAGGCCCCTCTTTTGAAGGCGACGTTACCCTCAACCCAGTAGTTTGAGTCAGCAAGGATACAATCCTAAAGGGTCGGATTATTGAAAGATAATTAATTAAGTTATTAATGCATAATGTGGCAGGCCACTCTTTTGAAGGCGACGTTACCCTCGGCTAACTAGTCTGAGTCAGCAGGGATACAGTCCTAAGTAGTCGGGTTAAAGTTTTAATAGTAGTTTAACTTATGAGGGGATCAAAGAGTTTGGACCCCCGCCATCCAATACCGTTGGGTATTGAAGGAGGTCCTACTAAATTTGACCCAGGTCCTTTGTAGGATCTATACACTGAACAATGGCAAAACTCTTACCAAACCGTTCCGTTAACCCCCGACCAGGTAGCCAACATACCTCCATATAGACCGTGGAGATATGAATGGTGAAAATCTTTTATTTTATATAGACAGTAAAATAATGCCAAGGCACCACGGACAAACGATAAGGAAGAATCACCTTCAACATAAGAAACTAGTAATTAAAGTCATTAATACAAAACCAATTAAAAAGTGCAAAAGATTAAAAATAAAAAGTATTACACTAAACACTTGTCTTCACCAAGTGATGTAAGAGACTTAGGCAAACATGGCCTTTGATTGTGAAGAACTCTTACGATCAATCTTGGATCCCGAGACGACTTACACACTCTATAATGGACAATCGATGATGGTGGTGGATGATGGTGTTGTGATGGTGGTGGGTGGTGGGTGATGTGTGAGAGAGGTGGTGTGCCAAGGGATGAATTGCAAGAGCTCCAAACACTCCTATTTATAGGCTGAACAGAAGCTCGGGCACGGCCCCGTGTCCGCTGTCCACGGCCCCGTGTCCATCCGCGTCTTTCTCTTCATTAATTGCAATTCGCAATTTCATTAAATGCGTCTGCAAGAAGTTGACCACGCCCCCGTGTCCGCTGGGCACGGCCCCGTGCTTACTGAGCACGGGGCGTGTTCAGTGTTCTGTCTTCTTTGTTTTGCTTGGGAAGATGCTGTCGGGAGGTCGGGCATGCCACTTTTGTTCCTTTTCTTGTATTTATGTTAGATTTACCTGTCTTTTTGCTTCTTTTGTTCATTTGAGCTCATTTAATCCTGAGAATACAAAAGGAAGACAAAAGGACACTTTTTCCAACATTAGTACTAAACAAGGGTTAGTTTTATGCCACAATTGATGTAATTTATATGTTGCATTTTGTGCACATCAAAATCAAGGAGGAAATGGGAACCGAGGCGGAAATGGTAATCAAGCTGGCAATGGAGGAAACAAGAATAATAATCAAGGCAGGAATGGTAATGGTCGGGGCCAGGGCTGTTATGGCTGGGGTGACGTGGGGCATTTTAAGAAGGATTGCCCTAAAGAAACTCAAGCCCGTGGAAGAGTTTTCACGATTGGAGCACGCGAGGCACGCCAGGATCCGAACGTTGTTACGGGTACGTCCCTATTAACCAACACTATGCATCTGTTCTATTTGATACTGGCGCTGACTTTAGCTTTATATCTATAGAATTTAAGAATACACTTGGCCTAGTTTAAAGTAAGCTAGACGTCCCATATTCTATAGAACTGGCAAACAAAAAATTAGTCGAAGCAAATGTGGTGATTAAGGGTTGTACACTCGAACTTGGAGAACGAGAATTTTCTATTGATCTTTTACCCATTGATTTATGAAGTTTCGACGTTGTTATTGGGATGGATTGGTTTTCTGACAACCGGATGGAAGTAGTTTGCCATGAGAAAACCATCCGCATTCCACTGTTGAATGAAGAAACGCTTGTGGTTCATGGGGAAAAGCGTGAGACACCCGTACAAATCATAAATTGCATAAAGGTGCAGAAGTGTCTCCGAAAAGGCTGCATAGCCTTTCTCGCTCACGTAATCGACAAGGAAACCAAGGAGCCAAAGGTAGAAGACATCCCCGTTGTGCGAGAATTTTCGGAAGTCTTTCTTGAAGACTTGTCTGGACTACTTCCATAGCGACAAGTGGAGTTTCAGATAGATCTAGTGCCAAGACCGGCACCAGTGGTGAAGGCACCATATCAGCTAGCTCCATCAGAAATGCAGGAGCTATCGACTCAACTTCAAGAGCTGCTAGACAAGAGATTTATTAGACCGAGCTTTTCACCTTGGGGAGCTCCGGTATTGTTTGTTAAAAAGAAAGATGGCAGTTTTCGTATGTACATTGACTACAGGGAGTTGAACAAGCTGACCATCAAGAACGGATATCCCGTTGAGAATACACGAAGAAAGTATCCCCAAAACGGCCTTTAGAACTCGTTACAGACATTACGAGTTTCTTGTCATGCCATTCGGCTTAACCAAGGCACCGGCGGTATTCATGGATCTCATGAATCGGGTGTGTAAGCCGTATTTGGATAAGTATGTGATTGTGTTTATTGATGAGCACGAGCAACAAATGCGAGCTATCTTGGAACTCTTGAAGGAGGAACAACTTTATGCGAAACTTTTAAATTGCGAATCCAAAATTCACGTGGGGTTAGCAGGCTATTAAAGACGATTCATAGAGAACTTTTCGAAGATTGCTCAACCGCTAACGTCCCTAACCCCGAAGGATAAGAGGTTTGATTGGGGCGAAGAACAGGAAACAGCTTTTTAACTGTTGAAAGATAAACTTTGTGACGCACCTCTTTTGTACTTACCCGACGGTACCGACGGTTTTGTGGTTTATTGTGATGCGTCTCGACAAGGTCTTGGTTGCGTGTTGATGCAACGGGACAAAGTCATTGCATACGCGTCTCGTCAGTTGAAGGTGCATGAGAAGAACTATACCACGCACGACCTTAAGCTAGGTGCAGTGATATTCGTGTTGAAGATCTGGCATCACTACTTGTATGGTACTCGTTGCACAATCTTTACAGACCGTAAGAGTTTGCAGCACTTATTCGATCAGAAAGACTTAAACACGAGGCAACAAAGATGGGTCGAGTTATTGAAGGATTATCATTGTGAGATAAAGTATCACCCGGGCAAGGCGAACGTTGTAACAGACGCCTTGAGCCGCAAGGAGTGTGCAAAACCTCTAAGGGTTCGAGCCTTAGAAATGATCATACAAACTGATCTCACTTCACGGATTCACGAGGCGCAACAAGAAGCGCTTAAACCGGATAATCTATGAGCCGAATCATTGCGTGGAATGGAGGCGCAATTGGTGCCAAAGGAAGATGGAACATTGTACTTCATGAATGAATTTGGGTTCCAATCTTCGGCGATCTACGCACGCTTATTTTGGACGAAACCCATAAGTCAAGGTACTCTATACATCCGGGATCAGACAAAATGTACCAGGACTTGAAGGAATTTTATTGGTGGCCTAAGATGAAAGCCGATATTGCTACTTACGTGGGTAACTGTCTTACCTGTGCCAAGGTTAAGGCGGAGTATCAGAAGGGTCTAGGGTTGTTGCAACAACCGGAGATTCCTGTATGGAAATGGGTACAAATATCGATGGATATTATTACTATGTTACCCAGAACTCAAAGAGGCCATTATATGATTTGGGTAATTGTTGACCGACTCACTAAATCTGCGTATTTTCTACCGATTAGTGAAAAGGATATCACTAAGAAACTGGCTGAAATATATCTCAAGGAGATTGTAGCACGTCATGGAGTTCCTGTTTCTATCATATTAGATCAAGATGGTCGATTCGTGTCAAGGATATGGCAAACATTTCAGAAGGCCTTTCAATTGAATCTTAGCACGACCTTTGACCCACAAATAGACGGCCAAAGTGAACGGACGATACAGACTTTGGAGGACATGTTGCGTGCTTGTGTGAAGGACTTTGGAGGAAGCTGGGATACTCACTTGCCACTAGTGGAGTTTTCCTACAATAATAGCTATCACACTAGCATCCAAGCCGCCCTGTTCGAAGCTTTATATGGGCGAAAGTGTCGATCCCTGCTGTGTTGGGCGGAGACCGGGGATAAACAACTCATTGTTCCGGAATTGGTTCAAGAAACCACAGACAAGATTGTTCAGATACGAGACCGTATCAAGGTGGCTCGTGATAGGGAGAAGAGTTATGCCAATAAACGACGCAAATCATTAGATTTTGAGGTTGGAGACATGGTATAGTTGAAAGTCTCGCCTTGGAAGGGCGTAGCAAGATTTGGAAAACGTGGAAAGTTGAACCCGCGTTACATTGGACCTTTTGAAATTCTGGAGAAAATTGGAACAGTTGCATATAAGTTGAAACTACCGGAAGAGCTCAATAGTGTACACGACACGTTTCACATGTCTAATATCAAGAAAAGTCCTACTCAAGAAAAACTCGTCATTCCAGCAGATGAGATTCATGTCAATGACAAACTCCAATTTACTGAAGAACCTATTGAGGTTACAGACTGGAAGGTCCACAAGTCACGGAGAAGTCGTATAAAGCTAGGCAAAGTTCGTTGGAACGCACGTCACGGTCCAGAGTTTACATAGGAACGTGAAGATCAAATCAAGTCTAAGTACCCTCACTTGTTTCAAAAACTCCTCTGCAACCGATAACACAACTTGAATTTCAGGACGAAATTCTTCTAACGGGGGGAAAATGTGACAACTGGCATTTTTTGGGTAATGTTCGTACAATGTGAACAGTGTTTAATGTTATATGGTTATGTGTTTTGAACATCTTAAGTGCATGATTTCATGGCATACATTTAAAGAACTCACAAAAACATTTCATGATGCATGATACTCCTTGGTCTCGACTTGAAACAGTTTAGACAGTGCACACTCAGATAAATTAGTAGTGCTGACAGGGGTTCAGTACTCAGATAAACAACGTATTTAGGACACAAATTAAGTCCCAGAGCCAATGTTATACTAAACCTCATGTGAGAAAGTAAGGGAGTATGTTACTGCTTTCTGAGAGACAAACGAACACAAAAAACTGCCCGAAACTAGATAAAACTTGCCAAACACCACAATTCAACAAAATTCAGCTTTTCCTAGCTTATGTAATAGTCAGAAATGATGCCAGAATGCCCAGAATAACATAAAAAGTGGCAGAAACATTATCACGACATAATAACATATAACGCCATACAAGTTACCAATATTGATCCTTTAAGCGATCCGATAACTAAACGAACACCCGAACACATCTGGAAGCATCATACAAACCAGTTAAATTTTCTAGCAATGTTAAGCTAGTGAAATTCATCATACACAATGTTTTACATCACACACACCTAAACACCTAATCATCCTAACTAATCATACATACTACCATCCTTTAAACACTTAGGAGAATTTTAAACAAACTTGAAACCCCCCCCCCCCTATATGAACCATCCCCTATGGAACCCACACCCTTCACCTTGTTGACCAATCCTCCTAGATGGTCAAAGATCCATTTTTTATGACCCATAACATAATGGTTTGGAGGGAAGGTAATAACCATCATGTTGAGAACCTTATCGACACCCCTAATTCCTCGTTTATCAATACCACAACATCACAAACTCACCACTCTTTTCCCTCTCCTATTCTCGGCCGAAGGTAACCCCCCCCCCATCATAATCGTTCATTTATTTCTAGCCATTCCAAGCTTAATCTAAGGTGAATCAAGCATAATCAAGAAGGTGTCAAGGTCTGGAAGTGGAAGGACCACTCAGTGGAGCTATTAACCACCATCTTCTCTTCATCTTCATCATCTTGTTTCTACCCTAGCCTTGTGCTTGTAGTAAGTTCCCTTGTACACCATTTTTCATCTTGTTTTAGTAGATGTAACATGTGTAGAACTAAAAATCTAAAAGATCTTACGAAACAAAGAAGATGAACACTTGAACCAAACTAAAAATCACAAGAAAACAAGTTGTTTATGATATGTGATAAAGTTGTTTCATGATTGTTTATGTGTATGATGATGAACACTCCATCAAGTCTTGTTAGATGACGATTAAAAACATGATCTAACAAGTATGTGTAAGGATATAGAAAGATCTATGTTGAGCATATTGTATGTGAAGGATGAACTTGAAAAATAAGCATGTTTAAGTGTAGAATTTGATTCTTACAAAGTATGGTTTTTGAAAAATGAAAGATTTGAAAGTTTAAAGTCCTAAAGTGTATACATGTTAAGCATGATATTATTTCTTGAAAATAAATAAGCTTGTTACATATGCAAGAATGAACTTGTTGAAGCATTTAGAACATGAGATGTTGAAGTAAATGAATTTTTGCAAAAATTGATGACTAGTTGTAAAGTGTGAATTTTTACAACTTGATTCATATTAATTATTAAAGAATAAACCATGTTTTTAAGGTTAAAAGAACATGTTAAACATATTGTTAAAAGACTAAAAGTTTTTACTAACTTACAAGTTTATAACTTCATGAAAAATGCATTTTTATGCATATGTTAGGTTTGTAAAATTGTAGTGGATGATTTTTTGAATTTTGAAAATCTTAAACACATGTTTTAAACATGGGAAACCTCCAATTTTCAAAGGAAACTATGGCAAAATTTTTATAAAATTTAAACACTTAGAAAATATATTTCTAACAAGTTCTTAGAAGTTATCTTGATTAATGATTTTAAATATAAAAAATTCCCATAATTTTTGGTAAAAATACAAGTAATGGAGGTTGGTTTTTAAAAATAAAAATTATTATAAATTTATATTTAGGAAAATATATATTAGAGATCACATAAACTATGTGCTATGTGTAAATTATTTGTATTAGTTATATTAAAAATTAGGGACTTGAAATAATAAATACAAACAAACACAATAAACATCTCAAATAAAAATTCCAAGAAAAATTCACACATATGCTTCGGACATGATTATTGGACTATTTGGACACTCGGACATAAAGGACATACTATATATATTCCGGATTAAAAATAATACATCAAGGCTTGGTGAAAGATATATTTTCTTAAAACCGAACAAGCGACAAAATATATATTTTTCCAAGTGATATAAAACATACCATATTTTGTCAAACACAGAAATATATTATTTTTGAAGTGTATGAGAATATTTATTTTTCACAAACCACTAAAAAATATATTATTTTGGTGGAAACTAAAAGTATATTTTTTTCTAGTTATGATCTTAAAAATAAACTATTTTTAAGATATGTGTGAACACTTATATTTACCAAATTGAAAATATAGATATTTTTTATAAACATATCTTAAATATATATATATTTTAAGGATGCAAGAATGATGGTTATAATTGTGCAAGAATAATATTCCAGAAAAATTAAACATATATTAAGTATGAAATACTTCATAAATACAAGAATATACGTCTTCCTGTACGTACAAATACATGCCAACATATACTACCAACACTTTGTAAAAATACACTAATACAATTATTGTACATAACTATGAGAATACAAAGTAAAATACTCAACATACTCATAATACAAGTATACATATACTTGGGAATACTTACAAGTGTATAATACTAAACAAACGTTATCATTGTTTGTGAAAACTACAAACACACGTATATGGAAACAATATATATCAAAACAAGTTAAAAATATATTATTTTTAACGAACCTCTTATAATCACAATTGTTATATATATGCAATGCATGCTAATAATGTAAGTTAAAATATAATATTTTAATAATATATTGAACTTGGAATTATATATAATTATGAAAATTATATAAACATCATACACCGAAAGTGCAACTCAAAGCAAATACAATTCCAAAACAAGTCATAGTAAATAGACTAAGAGTCATTACAAGACCGAGGTGTCTAATAAAACCTAGCACGTTTGTAGGTTGCAACACGACCCGAGGAAACCGACTTTGAGTACGCACTGTTACGGACGCAAACTTGTGAGTTCATGTCCCCCTTTTCTCTTAATTGTTTTCGGATTTATAACTCTCGAGGGTGAAATATATGTGTCGATGGTATGGTTTAACTAGGGAATGAACTGTTAGATCATGTGAGCGAATAGGATCTCTTTTAAGTGCCATTAATCTTGTTTAAGACCGAGGGGAAAAGGTGGTAGATCTATCGGGTGTAGCAAGCCCCACTCTTGGGTCCTTGCGTGTCCCACATAGTGCTTTTGTTGTTCCAGCCGGGTAGACCGGAGGAAATTCGCTAGGTTTGAGTGCTTCCCTATGTTGCCACATATATTAATGTCCTTTCAAACCATTAATGATCTGTTCATAGACACTTTGCACACTTGTTATTGAAAGATCTCTCAAATGTTTAAAAGTGTATTTGGAACTCACTCAAAACGCATGAACTCGCTCAACTTTTGTTGATTGTTTTCAAACTTACATGTATTTCAGGGAATTAGATAGATGGATCTTGGTGTCGGCGTTGTTTTCAAGCTTTTGCGTTACAAGTTTCGATGTCATCCCTTTTGGAGGGTTTGGTCCATATATCTCATCTTTAATCTTTAATGAGATATAGGATGCAAAGCCTCATGATTTAAATCTTTTGTTGAACTAGTCCTTTCATGGAACTTAAAACTTGTTTTGGAGTGTAACTTAATTTAAACTTATGTTGGTTTGTAATTTGAACAACTTTTGGTTTGTAATATCTTAGCTTATGAATGGATGAACATCGTGTATTTTAAATCATGTAGTTGTTTATTACTATCGTATTCAATAAAAACTGATCGAATCACACCGCACGCTTCCACAAATTGACGGGTGTGACAGACAAAGGCAAACTTAGCCATTAATTTTATTTAAGCATTTCCTACTAGAAGCATGTATACCCCAATTTTTTTACATATTTCGTTCTTAGCTAACAATGTCGTGCCTATTATCTTTTTTCTACAGAATCATATTTGCCACTTTTTTGGCTGCATCAAAAGAGTGTTGCTATTTTAATCTATAAAGAGTGAGGGATGACGGATAAGGGATGAGGGATGCGTATAACATAGGCTGAGTCGTGGAAGTGACGGAGAGGAGGAGATGATTGCATGGTGTAGAGGTGGCAATGAGTGATTGGGGTGAGTACAACAGATGGTCTAAGAGAGTGATCACATTTTCGCATTTCGGTAACAAGGTGATCATATTTATACCTCACAAATAAGGCGGTGATCACCTTTACACTCCCAACGAATGAAGGTAGGGATCACCTCGATCTCCTCATCTTACTTGTCTTGGTAGTGACTAGTGACCACTTTTAATAGTTCCCCTAAATTTTGGTAGTGATCACTACTAGCAAATACAATTTATGTATTTGAATGTAGATATAACATTGAGCATCACCCTCCTCATCTCACTAGTCTACATAGTGATAACCTTTAATAATTCTTCAAAATTTGATAGTGATCACTACTATAAAATACAATTTATGTTTATATGTGTAGATATTAGATCGAGCATCACGAACACTTCTCTTGCTAATCCATAATCTTTACTGTTGTATGATAGGGATTATTTTAAGCATGGTGATCACCTTTAATAGTTCTCCAAAATTTGGTAGTGATAACTATTAACAAATACAATTTATGTATTTGAATGTAGATATGACATCTAGATCACATTCGCTTCTCTTGCTAATCCGTAATCTTTACTTTTGTATGATAGAGCTTAATTTGAGCTTCTAGATCACTAAGATTGGACTTAGACGTGTTTAGTTTTATTGTGCAACCCACACCTATCACAAAGTTTGCGATAGGTGTTCGATTAGAAAAACATGGTCGCATATTAACACCAATTGCATCTTTGTTGGAGAATTTGGATTAGTGACGGAAGTTTTGCATCTGCCTTTCTTGTCGCCAATCGGTTGGAAAGACCGTCGCAATTGGTCAGTTTTCTAATAGTGATGGGAAAGATAATCGTTACTAGTGCCATCAAGTTACACATAACGACTTGGTTATTGACTATTACACCTTTCTCAAAATAAACGTTTTAAGGAAATTAATATAAATAATAATTAAGTAAAGGAAATTAATATAAACAATAATTAAGTAAAAAACAACTAATATGAATAAGAGAGAAAGTAACAAATTTGATTGGAAAAAAATGAGGTAAAGCGAATATTTTTTGAAAACCATGAAATTTTAGTCTTTATTTATTTTTACCAAAATAGTAACCTTTAAGTTTTACTTAAATTGCAGGCGGTGTCATTTTAATTAAAGAATTTACACTGGATTTCCTTTATGTTACTATTTCCAATCAAGCGGTATCATTTTCTCCAAACCCAGTTAAGTTTGGATGGTAGAATTGGTTAGGTGGTGATGCAATAGTTGTTTTGATGGGCGGTTTGGTTTGAAGAGCAGCAGTTGAATCAACACCAACAATTTTTATTGAGTCTTCAGTAGTACAAGTAGTCATTGTTGTAAGAATCGCTAGGCGCTAGTCGGCCGGCTAGCGATTAATCGGGATTAGTTGTGAATAATCGAGATTAATAGGATTTGGATATTTATAGGTAATTTATAGTTTTATACACATACTTAAAAATGCTTATTTTTATTAATCCCAACCATATGCCCTCATAACCCCAGATGACCCCTCCCTCTTTCATGTTTCCCTCTCAAAGTCACAACACACACAGCCAAATCATCATCGACTCCCACTCCTCTCTCAGCTCTCTCTCTCTCTCTCTCTCTCTTGTGATCTCTCTCAACCGGCAACCCCTAGTTCATTGTATACTTGATGTTGTATGGTATTGTTTGGTTTACTTGTTTGAATACATGGATTTGATGTATGATTGTTGTCAAATCAAGTATAGGGCTGCATGTATATGTTAGTTATGAAACCATGATCATGTGTGGTGTGTGTGTGTATGTGTGTGTGTGTGTGTGCAGTTGTGAAATCGGATTTGTACATATATGCACGATTATGTAGGAAGATAAGGGTTGCATGAGAAGCATGATCTTGATAGGAACTTGCTATTCGATCTAATTACCATGATGTTATGCATGTTAAAATAGCCGAATTAGTGTGAACAATGATCATAAACACGTTATAGGTTACTACAGAAAGATAAACAACTTCTGATTGAAAACTTGGGTACATGACGAGTGTTATAACTTCGTTAATGTTTAGAGTTAAAGTTGAGATTTTTATAGTAGATAACCCTTGGAGATTATGAGATACTCAACTAGAATTTCGTTAATCGGGTTGGTGAAGATATTTATATAAATTAAACCGTAAACTATCATTAGAAAATGACAATTTTGACCATTATATGGAATATAATTTTTCACAAATTTTCTATAAGTAATCAAGGACGCAAGAAAATTAAACAAACCATAGTGGACCTTTAGCACATCTCATAAAATATTTGTAATTTTTCCTGACTCGTTTAGTATTCTAAATAAAGTTCATGAAACAGCTCAAAAACTGATATTAAGCTCGAATTGTTGGAACATTGGGTTAATGTTTGGAAGTGCTTCTATTTGCTTTTATAAAGTGTTATTGGATATGTTAAACCTATAAAAGTGTTAGTGAATGTGTACTATGATAATTTAATGGTTAATGTACACATGTTCATAAACACATGTACGTGTAAATAAATGATATCATGTATGCATAAATACTTGGGGTGGACATCCATGAAACTTATTTCTGAACTTGTTGTTATATGTTAAGCATGGAAGTATATGTGTGTACATGTACGTGTTATAAACGACCTATGTGAACTGTGAAACCCTAGTAGCTTGACTAACAACATGGTAAATATAGGACGCGTTTGACCCACATTCCATTAGTTGTTTAATTCTTGCCGAGCAAACTAAGGTGAGTTTTCACTACTTTTCTAAAAGCTTGCATCCCTAGTTTGAGACTACATTATCCCTAGTTTGGGACCACATATATTCCTGGACGGAATACCATTACTTGAATACCCTACTTTAAATTCATGTCTATAGTGGACTAAACGACCTCTATCTTAAAAGTCCATACCTTTATACCGATCAGTTGCTTGGTGGCAAACGGAGTATTAGTTGATAGCGCTATTAGGCTTGATAAACCTCCCACTATGCTCAAAGCCGAGCGTGAACTTTTGACTCTTACTTTGCATCAATGCCGAGAGACATTGATGTGGGGCACAAAAACTTACATTGTCAATATTCAGAACCACTAGTTTAGTTGCTTAACAGTGGGTTAACTACCCGTGACATGCCTTTATAACTTTCCTGTTTAAACTTACTTTTCGTTGAACTAAAACTGTGAACTCGCCAACCTTTAAATACACTTAAGCATGGTTTGCAGGACGCTAGGTGCGGCAAACATAGGGACTTGCATATTGGAGTGTCGTTGCTTTACTAAATTGTTTTCTTTTATTATGCAAAACAATTGTGGGTTTCGCTATCAAACTTAAACTTTCGTCTTGGAACATTGAAAAAAATATCACTATTAATGTTGAATTTGGTAGTTAAATATTTAACAATTATTTTTGGATGGTTCAACATGATTAGTGGCTTGATCCTGGTATGTCACGCATCTCGCGGTAAAACCCCGCATGTGGAATTTGAGGGTGTGATATCTAAGGTCATTGATAACCCTTCTAGTTTAGATTATTTGGGATTCACAATATACCCTCAAGGTGTTAAAATGGTTTTAAAATTCCATTTCCATGTTTTCAAAATAATCCCCGAAGGAACCTTTGACAATGGTTTATAGAAGTGGTGTTAGCCCTTCCGCTGTAATGAAAGAGGTGGTTCCCTCTACAACAGTTGAGCTTTCTGTGGTAGGTGGTTGTTTTTTAGTGGCTAAATTTTTAATGGTTTTTAACTACTCATGTAAAGAGCCCAACTGTTGGGTTATTTTAGGGCTCAACTAGATTTGAGACTTAGGCATATTAGTGATCACCTCCTTGAGGTTTGAGACCTTAGCTATAAGCTAAGCCATGAATTCTTTTAGGGTCATTGATAACCCTTCTAGTTTAGATTATTTGGGATTCACAATATACCCTCAAGGTGTTAAAATGGTTTTAAAATTCCATTTCCATGTTTTCAAAATAATCCCCGAAGGAACCTTTGACAATGGTTTATAGAAGTGGTGTTAGCCCTTCCGCTGTAATGAAAGAGGTGGTTCCCTCTACAACAGTTGAGCTTTCTGTGGTAGGTGGTTGTTTTTTAGTGGCTAAATTTTTAATGGTTTTTAACTACTCATGTAAAGAGCCCAACTGTTGGGTTATTTTAGGGCTCAACTAGATTTGAGACTTAGGCATATTAGTGATCACCTCCTTGAGGTTTGAGACCTTAGCTATAAGCTAAGCCATGAATTCTTTAAAGTTTTGATCGTCATCCAACTTAATGGAATCATCTGCACCCCCACCAATGGTGGTTATGACACAGTGTGTAGTTCCATGCACACTTTTTATGCCCTTTTTTTCTTGGTACTAGGACCTTCCAGTTGAGTCATTACTCCTTATAGTTTCTGAGGCCTTAAGGAGTTGCTCAGTTGTTGCCCGCATCGTAGTCTTAAGTATGTTATCACTATTATTAGGGTTGCAATAGGTTTCCCAAGAGAAGTGATAGCTGCACCTGTAATCACAATATCAGGATTTACTTGACTTGTGCTTGCCTCTCCAACTTGTGGGCTAAGGATAGGTACCTCAAGTTTTTGGACCTCTGGATGTGATTCAGTCTCTATGATTTATGATTAAGATTGGTCATTTTTACGGAACAAAGGAATTCTGCCTTTACAAGGTGTTGTTCAAATAATGAGAGAGGAGATGTGGGCTTATCTTGTATAGCAAGATCCTTTTATAAGGATTTTCGCTGCTTTGCGGTTCTGAGATCTGATGATGTGAAGAAGTAGCATCAATCTCTTATGGTTGAGTTTTGTTAGGATCTGAGTTTGGTTTTAATTGTCTTTTACGTTTGAATTAAGATGAAGATGAATGAGTTGTGCAGCGGAATTAAGATGGAAGCAAACTTTTCACAATCAAACAGGAGAATTGCTTTTAACATACGAGTTTAACATTGAACCGAATGATTGAATTTAATTTCAACAACGATTACAATTTGCAAGTATGCAACAAACTCCCCCTCAGCCTAAGCTCACAGTATTTGTTCATGCAGGAAGAAGATAGTGACACAGTATTTGTTCATGCAGGAAGAAGATAATGAAAGAGCTCATAGAACAGTACAGAGCACTGTTCTATTTATAGGCACGAGCAAACCACTGAAGCATCTAAGCTGACGTCACCATGAAAGTGACATCTAACCTCCTAACAAACTCTAACCTCTGATCTATACAACCTCTGTTAGTGCACCTACGTCTGTCAACTACGTCTTACATCGAGTCTTAGAGATGAAGAGATCAGATATGACACGGAAGCCTAGAAACCCTAGATTGTAATAGATTTATTCATGTTTATTGATCTAGGTTCGCTGATATGTCCTTGATCAGATCAGGTTCGCTCATTAGGCAGTGTCAGGTTCGCTCTTATGGTCTTGTATGGATCGCTTATATGTACATGGGACTGGTTCGCTTATATGGCTGTCCATATAAGCGAACCCAACTATACTATATATAGTGGGTGTATTATGAGCGAACTAGGAGGTCTGAAACACATAGTTGAAGGTGTTTGTTCCGGTATGCTGCCGAAGTGCTGTCAAATCTTGTAATCGAGTTCAATATCAATAATACAGCAAGTTTAAAGTGAATACAGCTTCAATAGCACCGAATTATTAGTTTCCGCCTCTTAATTCGGATACGAACTTCTCTGAACGACTCAAACAGGGCCGAGAAGGATCCTACAATTGGTATCAGAGCTCAGGAGGAGGAGTTCTTGCCATTTTAGCTGCATTTCTTCTGATTTTCTACACTTTCTTCACTTTTTCAAAAATTTTCACGGTAAAACAAGCTCAAAATCACACAGTGCACTCGGAATCATGAATTAACAAATCCTTGAAGTTTTCAGAACTAAAATCGACCTAGAAAGTTGAGTTTTAGGAGGTTCGCTTATACGGTTCCGTACAAAAAGTGACGTCATCAATCATGTCCGCTCCAAAATACCTGTGTGGTTCGCTCCAAGGAACATTTTTTTGGGTTAGGTTCGCTCGAAAATTCAGCTTGGTCCGCTTTTAGTGACAGTTTCTGGTTCGCTCAAAGGTGCATCTGGTTCGCTCATTTGTCAATCAACTGGTCCGCTTATCAGGTAAATTGATCGGTTCGCTCGAAAGACAGTTCGCTCGAAGGGTTTAGTTGTTTGGTCCGCTTATCTGGTCAAGTCTTCTGGTCTGCTCATTGGACATTTCATCTGGTCCGCTTATAAGACTTGTGTTGGTTCGTTTTTGGGAACAGTTATAGTAACGCTCTTGTGTTAGTTTTGTTTTTGTGAACGGAGTGTTAAAATTTGATAGTTGTAAACGATGGATACTGAATTTTATCACGCTTTTGCTACTCCAACCTCGATTACTCAAAGTGCTTTGATCGACAATGAAACCCGAACATCTCAAAGACCACCTAAACTCATGGATATTGATGATTATAACGTGTGGTCAGAACGGTTCGGAAATTGGGTTGAAGCTTATCATCTAGATGCTTGGGAACACAGTGAAGAGCCATATGTTAAGCCCACAAAGAATGATGTTGTAAATGGTACTCCGTTAACACTTAGAGAGATGAGTACAGCAGATAAAAAGAAATACCGTGATGAAAAGCTTATGGTGAGTCTGCTTCAGCAAGCTATAAAAGAAGATATCTTGATACTGCTTCAACATGACGAAACTGCATATTCAATGTGGACAGAATTGGAAGCAAAGTTTACGGGAAGTGATGATATGTTAAAGAACAAAATGTCTCTCATGAAAAAGGAATTTGATTTGTTTCGGGGATTGAAAAATGAAAACACCAAGCAAGTTATTGATAGATATTGTAACTTGGTTAGAAATATGACGAAACTTGGTGTTAAGAAAGATACTGATGAATTAATTGAAAAACTTGCAGATGCGCTTCCATATGAAACATGGGGAACATTTTTGATGATGCTGTGGTCCAACAAAGCAGAATATAAAAAGATGACACTAGGAGACTTCATAAAGCATCTGGAAGCTCAAGAGATGGAGCAGAGAAAGATCGCTAGGATGAAGAACTACGATGGAGAACAGGATATCAGTCTGTACTACAAGCATGGTGTTACTGATTCAACAAAGTATTCTCCTAAGATCGAAACTGCTTACAGTGTTAAAGATTCTCCTGAGAAGACGGCATCTCAAGGATCAAGCAACAGCACAAGATTTTCATCTTTTGATCCTAACATCTCTGTAACAAAGAATGGTAGAAAACTTCAGTGTAACATTGTGTTAAGCCTTGAAAATGATCAAGACTACACTGAAGATATTGCAAAAAATCAAATGTCTTTGTTAGGGATGATTTTAGAGTCTTATAGTTGTTTTGTTGCAGGAAAGATGGGTAATCCAATGCTTACGAAAGAGGATTACGATCAAATCGATGCTGAGGAAATGGAATTGATGGATATCAAATGGTGTATGGCGAGTGTGATGAGACGTGCTGAAAAGTTTAAACAAATTACTGGCTGTGATGATTTTCATGATGAAAACATTTCAGCTTTGGGTTTTGATAAATCTAAAGTTACGTGTTTTCGTTGTAGAGAGAAGGGGCATTTCAAGAGGGAGTGCAAAAACTGTGAAGCTACCGGTGCCCAGAATCCTTTCGGAAACAATGACTATCACAAGAAGGCCATTTATCATCAAATCACACCACCAGTACAGCAGCATGCACAAACAGCTCATGGGAGAGATGTGATGGATAATTCAAAAAGAGCATGTGTTGTTAGTCAGGGAAAATATGACAATTTTACCTGGGAAAAGTATCTTCCGAAAGACAGCAAAGTGTGTTTGGCTGAGCAAGATGATGAGAAGTTGGCTGAAGATTTTACCTGGGATGATTTTTGTCCAGATCAAAATCTTATGGCCAAAGAGATGTCCAAAAATACTTCTCATGCTTTCTTTGCTAATGCTTATGATTTGAAATGTGCAGAAAGGTGCAGAAAAGTCATGGAAGCTGCTAAAGAAAAACGAAGAAGGAACAGAGAAGAGGCAGAGGAGGAAGAAAGATTGAAGAAAGAAGCGAAAGCTGAGAAAAGAAGAAGAGCTGAGTTTTTACAACCGAGCAGAAATGTCAAAGAAGTTCCAGAATATGAAGTAAAGATTGATGCAGAACAAGTTGAAGTTTCTGAAAAGTGCTTAAACTGTGATTCGTTAATCAAACAAAACAATGAGTTGTTGCACAACATTCACAAGTTGAAAGAATCGTATGATACAATGAACAGAGAGATTAACAAATGTACTGATTCGAGTGGTGAACAAGCAGTGGCGATGAACACATTGAAAGTAGCATATCTTAGACAGCTTGATGATGATAACTTTCATATCAAAAAGTGTGCTGATTTAGAGTTGGAGTTGGCAACACAGAAGATAGAGACTGAGAAAGTTAAAAAATTGTTAGATAGTTACTCATGTTTGTCTTTTGTTGTTGACAGGATTTATCCAGTGGTGGAGAACTTGAAAACGTTTGAAGAAGTGAAGGTGTCTGAAGAAGAGAAAATTGTGACTAAAGATGAAGAAAAAGTGAAAGCTTCTGGTAAGAAATCAAGTGTGGTCTATAATAGATGTTCGCCCCCGGTTGAATATGGATTTATGCCTCGAAATCCGAATTCTGAAAGAGTCAATAAAGCAATCAATTTGCAATGGGAGTCTGGGCCGTCGGATAACTTGCAAGAAAATATTGATATCACGTATACGTCATCAGACACTGATCATGAGCCAAAGTTGATAAAAAGTGTGGTCGATTAGGTGTTAGATAAAGATGACAGTGAGGAGTCAAATCCAGAGTCCAAACCCGAATCAAAGTCTGGGTCAAATACGTCAAAGCCGACAAATAAAAAGGACAAACGGGTTTATGATAGAGTTTTTACTTTCGAAATCTAATTTGATTGATGAATCGGTCAAAGTGGCATATACTTTGAAAGGTTCTGACAAATTATATTCAGATGAAAGTTTTCCAATAAGAAGTGTCAGACTTGAAATGATTCAAAAGGTTTTCAAAATAACAGAAATTAATATTTCTGAAATAAAAGATTTAAATCTTAATGGAAAACCCAAACAATACACTTCAAGAGATCAACAGAGAATCAACAAGAAAATGGGTTACAATTGGGGTTATAATTTCCAAAAGAGACCAAACCATAATCGTAATTACAAAAAGAAAGGTCTTGGTTTTATTCCACCAAAAAGTTATAACAATGAGAAAATGTATAAACCAAAAACTATGTTTGTTGCAGGAAAAACAACAGAAGCTGAAAAAGAAAAATCATTCAGAAATCAGACAAATCAAGAATTTCTTGCTAAGAAGCAAGAGGACATGAAGAAGAAGAAGGAAGATTCGAAGAAGGTTGAAAAGAGATCTTGTTTTCAGTGTAAAGCTGTGGGTCATGTTGCGAAAGATTGTCCAAAGACATTTCGACCAAAACAAGAAGTCTCAAGAAAAATGAAAGAAAAAATTGTTGAGAAAACTGAACTGTCAACCCGGAAGTTCACAAGTTTTGAGAATTCAACTTATGAAAAAGGAGAATGTTCAAAGAGTGCTTCCAAAAGATTAGACAATGCTACAAACCAGAAATGGGTTGTAAAAGGTTCAGGTAAAAAGTCTGGTAATGATTCTGATTCCATAAAATCAGAGGAACCACGTGTTGAGAAAAAGGTTGAAAAGAAAGTTCCGAAAGTGGACGATGTGAATTTTCCGCCACTAAATGCTAAAAATTACAAATCTAAAATTGGAAAAGTTGAAATTTCAAATAAATTTTATTCTGACAAGAAGAAAATTGATGTTGAAAAAACTTTCAACGGAAATGTAAAACGCATCTTTGGAAAAATGGTCAGTGGTAAGGCCCAAAGCATTAAGGATTTTTATGCTTCCAAAGGATGGGTTTACAAGTCGGTTGAAAGGAACGATGAAAACAATGAGGTTACACCCAAGGAAGGTCAGGCTTGGGTGGATTTATTTTTTCAAGAATAAAATCCTGACTTGCTGGAGATCCCAAGATGGTATCGTGGATCATGAATCGGCATCTTTCTAAATTTCTTTTTGAAGTTTTGCAGGACTTGCTGGAACTCCCAGGTTTGTAAGCGAGGAGTAGGAATCGGCATCTTGAGAATTCAACCAAAAGATGGTAATTAGTTGAAAAACAGGTTTGAAATGTTTTATTGCAAAATCTACATGTGGTTATATGTTTGTGGTTGTTATAAGTGGTTCAGAATGAGAACCAGTTGATTTTACATGTGGTTAAATCAAGGTCATTAATTTGAACTTGAGTTAACTATCATTCATAAGATTGGTAAAACAATATGATGATTTGAACCCCAATTTTACAAAAGGTAATAACAACTAAACTTATTTTCCGGAAAAACCATTCTGATTAAAACAAACTTGAGTGTTTTGAAATCATTATGGGAAAATAATTTTGTTGTGAGGGGGAGTTCTGATTGTTTAAGCCAAACGGATGGAGAATTGAGGTGTTTCAATATCAGTTGTCATGTTTCTGTATAGTTTGTTTTTCAATTTTCTTTAGATGTATTTGAATTTTAGGGGGAGTAAGAATATTTAGAAAATCCAAAAACATCAGAAAATTTGAAAAAGCCAAAAACATGATAAAACAGAAAAATGAGTTTTTGTTGCATAAAAGAGGAAATGATAGTTCAGTGGACTATCACAGCACACTAAAGAATTGTAGAGCCAAAATGTGATAAACGATCTTACTGCGGATGTGTCAGTAGATTTTTTCACAATTAGTAAATCGAAACGAGATATAAACCTAAATCAAACTTACTTAATTCGTGGGTAACTATTCTTGAATATATGGGTAACCCCCGAAATCTTGTTTGAAAGGTCCCGTATTCTGAGATACTAGGTCTTTATGCTCAGTGATATCTGGGGTATTATTCTGGGACTTCTGCTGTATGGAAATACTGACCTAGTCCTCGAATAATACTTTCTGCAAAAAGCTTTGTAATACAAGCTCGCCCTCAGCAATCTGATTAAACAATAAAATTGATAATCTTTGCTGTTGTAATAAAAGATCCTCTAAAGGGGACCCACCAAAAGTCGAGCCGTCATCTCTCTGCTGAACAGAAGTTCTGACCTGAGCTCTCACGGTTTCGCATCTACCCCTTTACAGATATCATCTGTGGTATACTCACCTATAAGACTGAATATTTGGGATCTGGGTACAGGAGTATATTCAAGTGGAGTGATACACAATTAAGTTTTAGTTTCTAAAACATTAATATCGTATCTCGAATCAATTGAAGTCTGTGTAAAAATTTAAGTGGACAAACATACTGACAATCTAGGTAAATTGTTTAGAACATAACATGTAATCAAGCTTAACGGTGTTAGTGATATGTTTCATAACTGATATGATCCTCTTGCACAAACTCACAAAAATATTGTCTGTAAATATTTCATTTCTGCATTTACTTTCTTTCAGAAAATTTAAAAAGATTCTGAAAAATCAAAAAGATTTTCGACAACTGGTGTTGAGATGCTGATTTTTGAAATTCAAAGTGCTAAACTTAAAGAACTGGTTTGGGGAGTGTTTGTGTGTAGATGGTAAAGTTGTTTTGATAAGAACAAGTAATAAATTCTTGAATGCAAAATCATTATTATTTTGGTTCAACATAGTTTCTAAATTGTCGAAAAGTTTTAATCTTTGTAGAAACTTATGGTTCGGTAGAGATTGTGCAGGTTTTGAACCAGATGACGATTCTGTGTAGAAGTGCCAGATTACAATCTTAGAACCAGTGAAAGTTTGAATTCCAGACTACGATCCCAGTTGTGTGAGAGGGGGAGTCTGAAGACACCGTGTCAACATTCAAGAGAGAAGAGTTTGTTGATGATGAAGATAGAGAACGAGGGTTCTTGAAGTAACAGATATTTCAGAGGCAGATTGACGACTGACGAAGATTGTAGACTGACATGTGCGGAGACTCTATGAAGACTCCGTCAACATCCGAGGGGGAGTCTGTTAGTGCACCTACGTCTGTCAACTACGTCTTACATCGAGTCTTAGAGATGAAGAGATCAGATATGACACGGAAGCCTAGAAACCCTAGATTGTAATAGATTTATTCATGTTTATAGATCTAGGTTCGCTCATATGTCCTTGATCAGATCAGGTTCGCTCATTAGGCAGTGTCAGGTTCGCTCTTATGGTCTTGTATGGATCGCTTATATGTACATGGGACTGGTTCGCTTATATGGCTGTCCATATAAGCGAACCCAACTATACTATATATAGTGGGTGTATTATGAGCGAACTAGGAGGTCTGAAACACATAGTTGAAGGTGTTTGTTCCAGTATGCTGCCGAAGTGCTGTCAAATCTTGTAATCGAGTTCAATATCAATAATACAGCAAGTTTAAAGTGAATACAGCTTCAATAGCACCGAATTATTAGTTTCCGCCTCTTAATTCGGATACGAACTTCTCTGAACGACTCAAACAGGGCCGAGAACGATCCTACAACCTCTACTATGCTAACTACTGTTATTACATTTCATTACATAAAGACATCTAAACTACTGCAGCATCATTCCACTGATGTGAACCCAGCAGTATTTGTCATGATCAGCAGAGCTTGACTCAAGGCAGTAGATTGAACAGCAGAGCTTTAGTCTATCATCAATCTTTTACTTGATCAGCAGTTTGTAGGTCAGCATTTTGTATGATCAGTAGATAGGAGGTCAGCAGATGTTGAAACCACTTTCAAGGGGAGAGACTTGTATACATAACATCTGCTTATTCTGGATCCACTAACCTGATCCAGTTTTGGCTTTAATTATCTGTTCCTCTGATAGGGTTCAATCCCAACAATCTCCCCCGGAACAGGTAATGCCAAAACTCTTCATTATTGGGAGATCTTTATTGCCTCATCAGCAGTTCCCTTATTTGCCCTTTGAGTTGAAGTTCAAAGGCTAAGGCATCTGTGTCATCATCATCCCTGCTAAGTGGAAGATCAAGGAGATCCTGCAAATCTTCAAGACTCAGGCCAAGAGCTTGTTCCCTTGATATTTTCTTCACTTATCCACTAGACTTGATCAATGTCAGTACGTGGGTTTGTTTGTCAGTTTTCCACTTTAGTACCTTTAAGTCTGGTGGGTTTCTTAGGAGATTTTTATTGGAAGAGGTGTTTGGTGATGCAGGCCTATTCATAACTGTCTGAGCAGTGTTTGCAGGTTGGTTCAGCTCAAGAGTTTCTTCAATCATTCTTTTTATGCCCTCTTTTACACAGTCATCTCCAGCAATTTACTCTTGAATTGATTCAGCATCCAACTATTTTTTATTCCTTCTTTTGTAGAGGGCAGCACCAGCTGGAGTAGTGGCTCTTTTGACTTGCAGCTTTGGTGGTCTTGATGAGACCTCTGCTTTAGAATAGTCAGGTTTTTGTGGAACTTTTGGATCTTTCTTTTTAGTTCCTCCAGCCTTTTATAGGTGGCCCACACCCTATCTTCTCCCCACTTTGACACAGAATTCTTTGACCTATAATCAGCTGCTATCAGCTTCTCTTTCATTCTCTTCAACTCTAAAGCCTTATCAGATACAAACTTTTTGAATTTTTCAGGAGGAGTATGTTTGATCTTATTTTTTGATCATTTCTTGAATCCTGGCTGCTTCACTTTCAAGCTCAGGAATGGTCCAGTCCTTATACATGTACTTCTCTCCTTTGTATTTTTTTGTAAGCCATGATATTATCAATGTAGTCTTTTCTCAAGTCAGGAATGGTCCAGTCCTTATACATATACTTCTCTGCTTTGTATTTTTTGTAAGCCATGATGTTATCAATGTAGTCTTTTCTCAAGGTCTCATCTGGCCTTTCTGAGATTTGTTGACATACATTTTTAGCAAGTCGCTCCAAAGCACTGACTTGTGTAAGTAGAAACTGATAGTTCTGCTGAATTTCTCTATCAGATTTCCCTTGTGTATTCCTTTTTGAGATATCCTCTGCTTGCTTAGCCTTTACCTTCAAATACTCTTCAATATTGTTAGGCCTGGGATATCCTTCAACTGATGGCAAACTCCTTTTAGCAGGGTCATCCTCATAATAGAAAGATTTGATTTCTTCTCTAACTGCTATGAGTTCCAAAGGAAATTGAACACCTGCAGGAGGTAATGGCTTTTGAATTTGAGCTGAAGAGAGAGGAAGAGGATTTGGAATTGTGACAAGTGATAGAGGTTTTGAAGATGTTGGTGGTGGTGAAATGTCATCATCTTTCAAAATTAGCCTTCTCCTTTTTGGTTGAGGAGAGACTGATGATGTTTTAAGTGGAGTAGTGGTAGTGATTTTGGTGGCAGTGGTTTGTGATTGACTAACAGTTGTTGAACCAACTGGTGTTTCAACCACTGTTGTCATACAGAAGATGTTGTAACATCTGATGTCTTTTGCTGTTTGGCAGGAGGTGATGATGAGGTGACTGTTTTTGAATGTGAAGTGATTTTTTGTGGTGATGGAGGTAAGGCAGTGGTAGTGGTGTGTGTTGAAGTGGTGTGTGTTTGGCGGATAGTTGTTAAAACCACTGAAGTATCAGCAACTGTTGTGTAGGATCGGTTTCGAGACCCGAATGAGTCGGTCGGAAGAGCTCTCGTACGTTTCAGAGGCGGAAACTAAGAAACGCACTAGAAAACAGCTTGATTACACTTTAAACCTCTTTTCTATTGATATGACAGTGATTACAGTACAAGAAAATACCGGCAGCACCTCGGTATCAAATATTCGAATCGTTACTATTGACAACCGCTTGAAGACTATATATAGATCCTACCTGGCCGTTTGAACATGCTCAAATGACCGACTATCATTCAAACGGATCGGCTTCAAACGGATGACCTTCAAACGGATGCCTTCAAACGGAACGGCTTCATTCAAACGAAAGCCTTCCTTCAAACGGCCAGCTATCCTTTTCTTGTTTACTGATGTCATGCCTGATCAGATCTTCAACGAACTCGAGACTCGACATAAGACGAAGACGACAGATGACTGCACCAACAGACTCCCTCTCAGATGTTGACGAGTCTTAAATGTCGAGTCTTCAACGACTTCAGTCTTTATCAGTCCTCTGAGCTTCTCTCTCTCTGTCTTCAGACTCCCCCTCTCGATTTGCTGGTATTTCTTTATTCTTCAGCAACATCTTCAGGATCGTTGTCTGGCTTTCCATCTCACAACTTTTCATTTCATCCTGCAAACACTCTACCTCAAAATAAAATTTCTTTCACATACATTTCAAACATAAACACTCACACTAACTCAGACTTTCTTTCAAAACAAACATAGATTTTCCAATCTGATAAACATACACTCCCCCTCAAATATTACTCATCATGCTTAGCACTCGGAATTTTGAAAATCTGCTTTTCAATACCAGTTGTCGAAAATCTTTTTGAATTTTTCAAAAGTTTATGCTAAAACACACACAAAATCTTTTTGGATTTTCTAAAAAAAATATGAAATGCAGTAAAGAAATATTTATAAACAATATTTTTGTGAGTTTGCGTAAGAGGATCATATCAGCTTATGAGACAAATCACTAACACCGTTAAGCTGATTTCATTTTCAGCTCTAAAAAATTTACCTAGATTGTCAGTATATCGGTCCACTGAAATTTTCACACAAAATTCAACCGATCCGAGATACGATATTAATGTTTTAAGAACTTAAACTTATCTGTGTGTCCCACTACTTGAATATACTCCCGTATCCAGATCCCAATATTTACAGGTGAATATACCACAGATGTATAGGGGTTAGATGCGAGGGCCGTGAGAGCTCAGGTCGATACTTCCGTATACGCAGAGAGATGACGGCTTCGACTTTTGGTGTGTCCCCTTTAGAGGATCTTTTAATTTCAACAGCAGCGACTATCAATTTTATTGTTTCATCAGCATGCTGAGGGTGAAGCTATGTTTCAAGCTTTTTGCGGAAAGCATTATCCGGGGACTAGGTCAGTACTTCCATACAGCAGAAGTCCCGGGATAATACCCCAGATATCACTGAGCATAAAGACCTAGTATCTCAGAATACGGGACCTTTCAAACAAGATTTCAGGGGTTACCTATATATCCAAGTTTGTGTTAACCCACAGAACAAGCAAGTTTGAACTTTTAGATTTATATCTCGTCACAGTTTACTAAATGTGTAAAAACCTACTGACATATCCACAGTAAGACTGTTTATCACATATTAACGTTTCAAATCTTTAGCATGTTGTGACAGTCCACTGATGTACTATCATTTCCTCTTTTCACAACGAAACTCATTTTTTAAATTTTATCATGTTTTTGTCTTTTTCAAATTTTTCTAATGTTTTTGGATTTTCTGAAATTTTCTACTCCCCCTAAAATGCAAACACATTTCAAAGGAAATTTGAAAACTACTAGACTCTTGACCCACTTGAAAACATAGAAAACAACACAAACTGTACAGAAACTTGACAACTGATATCGAATCACATCAAATCTCCATTCACTAGGCATAAACAATCTGAACTCCCCCTTTCAACAAACCATTTTCTCATTTAGATTTCAAAACACTTAAGTTTGTTTTAATCAAAATGATTTTTCTGGAAAATGAGTTTGTGTTTACCATTTTTAAGTTTACCACTTATGAAGCATGGGGATAGGGTTCATCATCTTGTTTATCAATCTCATATGAATAATAAATCAAGTACAACTTAATGTCCCTGATTTACCAATTGCAGTTCAGAAACCTCTACATCACTTGTAAGCATAATCTCTTCAAAGTATAACCAACAACTACCACTTGTAAGTAAACCCAAATAATATCACTTGTAGGTTTCCTGTAGGAATGAGACATCTACAGAAATCTCTTTACCACTTGTAAGATTAGTCAGAAAGATGCCGATTCCTGCTTCTCAATTACTAACCTGGAAGCTCCGGCGTAGTCCTTTAATCTGTAAAAAATTTCAACACATGTTCAATCTAGGTTGAAGGACTATTTCACAAAAACCACTTTTACAAGAATGATGTCGATTCCTGATCCACGATATAAACTTGGGATCTACGGCGTAGTCCTTAGACTATCATGGGAAACACACTTCCATCCAAGTCTCTTCAGACTTGATGGATTTCAATTCTTGCGAAGTGGGGTTGTACGTTGCCTTTTTAGTTGCGTAAAAGTCTTTAACCCCCTTCGCTTTCCCGTTCAACATTTTTCCAAAAATCTTTTTAACATTCCCGTTGAATGTTTTCTCGACATCAAATTCTTTTTCTTCATTGTAAAACTGATTTGAAATTTCTGTTTTACCAACTTTCTTTTTAATTTCTTCAAACTTCAGTGATGGAAAATCATCATCATTTACTGAAATTTTCTCCTCAACCTGTGGCTCTTCTGGCTTTGTGGAACCAGATTCATCGCCAGCATTCACATCACCCTTCTTAGCTACCCACACTTGGTTGTCTTTTCCTTTCTTTTCATACCTCTTCTTTGTCGAACACTCACCAACTTCAAAAGTTGAATTTTCAAAAACTTTAAATTTTTCTGTTGGTGGTTCAGTATCAACAACTTTTTCTTTCAATTTCTGAGAAACTCCCTGTTTTGTTTTGATATTTTTCGGACAATTCCATGCAATATGACCAGCTTCATTGCATTTGAAACAGGTTCGAGTTTCTCTTGGATGAAATACTCCAGTACCATTCCTTCTCCTCTCAGCAAGAAACTCTTGATTTGATTGTTTCCAGAACGGTTTCTGCTGTTCATCTTCCGAGCTTCCACCTGACACAAATTCTGTTTTCATTTTAGAATTTTTCATATTTTTATCATTTTCTGGTGGAACATAACCTAAACCTTTCTTTTTGTAGCTACGATTTTGGTTTGGTTTCTTTTGAAAACCAGAACCAGAATTGTAACCCTTTTTCTTGTTTAGACGTTGTTGAACTCTTGAAGTATACTTTTTGGGTTTTTCAAAATTTTTCAAAACTTTTAATTCAGGAATATTAATCTCTATTAGTTTGAAAGTTTTGTTAATCAATTCCGTTTTAATACTCATAAGTGGAAACTCTTTGTTGTAATATAATTTGTCAGAACCATTCAAAGTATAAACAACTTCGAATGTTTCATCATTCAAATCTGCCATCGATAACAAAAATTCTTTACTGTAAGACCGTTTGACCGACGAATTTTGACTGTTGACTGACGAATTTGACCCTCCAGATTCAGATTTTGACTCGGATTCCTCATCAGTATCCAACACCTGATCGACCACCTTTTTAATTAACTCAGATTCATGATCGGTATCGGACGAGGTAAACGTGACATCAATGTTATCTGGTAAAACGTTAGTTGTGTCAGTTTTAAGCTTTATATTGACTACTTTCTCAAGTTGTTCCTCGTTTGGTTTCCTAGGAGAATACCCATCCCAAATTGGAGGCAGACACTTGTTATAGCTAACAGTCGGTTTCTTACCACAATCTTTCTTCTTCTTTTGCTTCTCATCTTGAAAAGCTTCCATACCTGCAACAGTTGGGTAAATACGATCAATGAGATAATCAGAACTAGAATAACTTTGCAGTAAACGTCTAATTCTCTCATTCTCAATCTTTTCAGTTTCCAAATCTTGCTTCCATTTGGCACTCTCTTCGATAATCTTTTCAGCAGCGCTTTCAATATTTTGAACATCACCATCAGATTTCTTTTGTTGTTCTTTAGCAGCTCTTTTCTCCTTCAGTTTTTCCATGTGATCTGCAAAATAGAAATGAAAACTTTCAGGAGAAAGATGAGATTTAGCAACATTTATATGTTTCTCTTCCTCATCATCACTGCTACTGTGGTCTGGTGATTGATCAAATTGAACAGAATTTTCAGAATCAGCATCTGAAACACCCGAATCAGACGGTGTTTTGTCAAATACAACTGCTTTTTCTGAAACAACCTCATTCTGTACACTCTCATCAGAACTCGATAAACTCTCATCTGAACCCTCTGGAATTTCTCCAGATCTTTCTGAAAGTTCATTAGTACTTTCTGAAATTTCATCAGATGTAAAAGACTTTTCATCCTCATTTGTCACATTCACTCCGATAGACTTCATCCATGTAGCAAACAAATCTGGCTCTCTGACAATCTTGGCAATGAATGCTTTGAACTCTCCCTTCTCATCAACAAACATATCCCAACTAAAACCTTCAGGTAGTTTCTCATCATCTTGATCGATTATGCATGCTGCTTTGCCATCAGATGATATGTAATCACTCCAGCTGAAATCTACCAAACATGCTCTCCTGGGATCTTCAATCTTTCTTCCATGAGCTGTCTGTGGTTCGTGAGATTGACCAACTTGCTGATAGATAGCTTTACTGTCACACCCCCAAAATCCACACGCGGAGTACCACCGCTTGGAGGCGTGACATGACCAGGATCAAGCCACCAATTATATCAAACATAGCATTTAATAATAATCATAGACATAATTGATGTTCAAAACCAAACATTGTATATGTAGCGGAAGCATTAAATGTAAAACCGAAAACATAAGTATCAATGTGTGAATGTAAAGTGTTTAATAAGCATTCACGTGTTCTTGTCCACAACGACCCGCTTCTCCTCTGGTGCAAGCTCCAAGTATACCTAAGGTCCTGCAAGGCATGCAGCAAATAAATCAACAAACTAGTTGAGCGAGTTCACAGAATGTAAGTTCGTAACAGTAATGCGTAAGTTCATCTGGTGGGGGCTTCCCATACATGTATATACTATTGGTGAGGGATTCTCACAATTATCCTTAACAATGGGGGATTCCCATTATGGTACTTACTAGACTAGTGCAACCATGTGTTCTTCTTCAACCGAGAACAGGAATACGTACAGGGTCACGCAGGATTTACGTGACGTGCCCTTCCCCGAGGACAGTGGTACGCGTGGGGGCTACGCAGGATTTACGCAGCGTGTCCTTCCGACCCAGAAGACAGTAGAAGGTATTGGGTTACGCAGGATTTACGTAACGTGTCCTCCCGACCCGGGAGACAATTGGCAATTACTGGGTTACGCAGGATTTACGTAACGTGTCCTGACTATCCTGAGGACGATGGTCTATAGTCTAGTGATTGCGTAAGTACGAGTAATCATTCCATATCAAATCATTCCAACCCAATTCCCACCCGGGAATCCCATGCCTTGGCTGTGTGAACTCACCTTGGTTTGCTCGGCAGATACACAAAGAGTATAGATAAGCTAGTAAATGGTCAATCACGTCCTATCATGGTTATAATACAAGTCAGGTTTTGACTAAGGTAATACACGTATGCATCACGTAAGTTAACACGTTACTATCACGTATAAATCATGGCAACGTTTGACAGTTAAGCAATACATACAACTTGTACGGTTTAAACAAGTAAGCCCAAAGCTATCCGGCCCAACATGTGTGCGTTCCCCATAAAGCCCGGCCCAAATAATCATAACAATTCAATAACGAGTCGGCCCAATTAACTATACATGGGTGACTAGTGATCCAATAACATAAGCGGCCCAAATCATATAACACATATGTGACTTGTGCGGTTAATGTAGCCTTGTACGTCCAAGTCGGCTTGTGCGGTCATATCAGCTTGTGCGACCGGACGTTGTGTGCTCCAACTAAATTGTGCGGTTGACAGTTTGGGCCATTCGGCCCAACAGTGATTTAAGAGCCATTACTCGTGCGATCCGATACACACCTGGCCCAGTCCAGCATGCATGGCAGCTTGTGCGATCCACACCTGTTGTGCGACCGTGCATGCCAAACATCTTGTGCGTAATGGGTCCTTGTGCGATTAAGGACTCTTGTGTGATTGGTCCGTCTTGTGCGACCAGACGGCTTGTACACTTGGTTTTCAAATCCCGATTTCATTGTGGATTCGGTTACAATCTTTTAATCGGTTTCCATATTTATCTTTCAATCAACATAATTTCTAGATTCGGTTAACCAACTATAGATCAAACAGGGCAATAACCACATGAATCGTATGAACCCTAATCTAATCAAAATCAACAAGAACAACATGTAACATTCATACGGATTAACCTTATCATCTAAGCATATTATTCGAGTTCAACATCAGCCGATTACATGAACACTTAAACATCATCAATTAGCAACATCCAATCTATCAATATCATACAATAACCCGAGTATATAACATGGTGGCCGGTTAACATCTCTTGTGCTTAAATATCATGTTCATCATGCAGTACAAGATCATTCTAGTCTAATCTATGAAATCATGTAATTATCAATTAACAGACAACACAAACACTAACCGGTTAAATTGAAACGAAGAGAGGATGAGCCGAAATAACACGAGATCCTTGATTCGAATAAGGATTGTTTGTCGCCGGGTTCTAATCAAGCCGAGAGAGAGAGAGGAGGTCTAGGGTTCTTGTGCGTATTGTGATTTTGGTAACAAAGTGGAATATGGTTACAACATTCCCTAATGTTAATCGGTTAAGGAGTGATGGGCCGAACCCATCACTTGGGCTGCCATCTAACCGGATTACAAGTGTTACGGCCCTAATACTTGTGCTGTTGGGTGAGTAAATGGTGTGCGGTTCAAGTGGTTGTGTGTGTTGTGCGATCAATACATACATACATACATAAAGCACATAACACATAATATCACTAAATCATATAATTCAGTTCTCAAAAGTACGTAACGTTACATCGAAGTAAGTCTAAAGTTCGAGTTGTCACATTATCCCCAACTAATTGGAAATTTCGTCCCGAAATTTGGTATGCACTCACTGAGGAAGCTAGGTAAACTGTATTGTTCACTGATTTTCCTGGGGTGTCACATCCTCCCCCCGTTGATCTGGAATTTCGTCCCGAAATTCCGAAGTAGTAGCTTCAGCCTCAGTAGTGGTTGCATTGGTTTCGAATAACTGGGGGTACTTTTCTGTCATCCTGTCTTCGCGTTCCTAGGTGTACTCTGGGCCACGTTTGGAGTTCCAACGTACTCGAACAAGAGGGATTCTCTTGTTTTTGAGGACCTTCACATCCCGGTCCGTGATTTCAACTGGTTCCTCAACGAACTGCAACCGCTCGTCGATAGTGAGTTCTTTGAAAGGAATGATGAGGTTTTCATCTGATAGGCACTTCTTTAGGTTTGACACATGAAAGACATTGTGAACTGCCCCGAGTTCAGCTGGTAGGTTCAATCTGTAGGCTACCTTGCCAATCTTTTCTATGATTTCGAATGGTCCGACGTATCGCGGATTCAGTTTGCCCCGTTTGCCAAAACGAACCACACCCTTCCAGGGTGAGACTTTTAGTAAAACCCGGTCCCCGACCTGAAATTCCAAAGGCTTTCTACGCTTGTCCGCGTAGGCTTTCTGACGGTCGCGTGCTGCCGCCATGCGTTGTCGTATCTGTGCAATCTTTTCTGTGGCGTCCACTACAATCTCTGGACCTGTGATCTGACTATCCCTACCTCTGCCCAACAGAGAGGTGACCGGCATTTACGCCCGTACAATGCCTCGAATGGAGCGGCTTGGATGCTGGTGTGATAACTATTATTATACGAGAACTCCACCAAAGGGAGATGCTTTTCCCAGCCGTTGCCGAAATCGATGACGCATGCCCGGAGCATGTCTTCTAGAGTTTGGATCGTTCGCTCAGACTGCCCATCCGTCTGAGGATAATATGTTGTGCTCATGTCTAATCGTGAGCCGAAAGATTTGTGCATTGCTTGCCAAAGTTCTGACGTGAATCGTGCATCGCGATCCGAAATGATGGATGTGGGCACCCCGTGCCTCGAAACAACTTCTTTAAAATAGACGTCTGCGAGAGTGGAGAACTTATCCGTTTCCTTTATAGCTAGGAAGTGTGCAGACTTGGTGAGTCGATCCACGATCACCCATATAGTATCGTTCCCTCGCTGGAATCTAGGTAGGCCTGTAACGAAATCCATGGAAATTTCTTCCCATTTCCATTGCGGTATCTTGGGCTGCTGAAGTAGACCCGCTGGTTTCTGATATTCGACCTTGACTCTCGCACAGGTCAAGCATTTTCCAACGTACGTAGCGATGTGGGCCTTCATGCTAGGCCACCAATAAGTAGTGCTGATGTCGTGGTACATTTTGTCCGACCCTGGATGTACCGAGTAGCGAGACTTGTGTGCTTCGTCCATCACAAGCTCTCGTAGACCGCCATAAAGTGGGACCCAAATACGACCCGTTACATAGTAGGCGCCGTCTGCCTTCTGTTCCATTTGCTGTCGTGAGCCGCGTAAGGCTTCAGCCTTGAGGTTTTCAGGCTTCAATGCTTCTATCTGAGCATTTCGTATCTGTGTAGGAAGGCTAGACTGAATTGTAAGCTGTAGCGCTCGCACGCACCGAGGTAAAGTGTCTTTCCGACTGAGGGCATCGGCCACAACGTTGGCTTTGCCTGGATGGTACTTGATAGCGCATTCGTAACCGTTCAGTAATTCGACCCATCGCTGTTGACGCATGTTCAAATCCTTTTGCTTAAGGATATGCTCGAGACTCCTGTGATCGGTGTAAATTGTGCACCTGGTACCGTACAGGTAGTGTCGCCATATCTTAAGCGCGAAAACAACAGCTCCCAGCTCTAAATCGTGCGTCGTGTAGTTCCGTTCATGAATCTTAAGTTGGCGCGAAGCGTAAGCAATAACCTTGTCGCGCTGCATTAACACACATCCAAGACCCTGGATGGATGCATCACAATATACTACGAAATCGTCTGTGCCCTCTGGCAAAGAGAGGATAGGTGCACTGCAAAGTCTATCCTTTAAGTACTGAAAAGCAGTCTCCTGGGGATCTCCCCAACGGTAGGTGACACCCTTCTGTGTCAGTAACGTAAGCGGCTGAGCAATCTTCGAGAAATCCTTGATAAACCGTCTGTAGTAACCCGCCAAACCCAAGAATTGGCGTATTTCCGTTGGCGTTCGTGGTGCAGGCCAGTTTCTGATCGAGTCTACCTTGGATGGATCGACATGGATCCCATCCTTGTTCACTACGTGACCTAGGAAGTGGACTTCACGAAGCCAGAAGTCACATTTCGAAAACTTAGCGTACAGCTGTTCCTTCCGTAAGAGTTCCAAGATAAGGCGTAGGTGCTGTTCGTGCTCCTCCTGACTCTTGGAGTAGATCAGAATGTCGTCGATGAATACTATGACGAACTTGTCAAGATAGGGTTTGCACACCCTGTTCATAAGGTCCATAAATACGGCAGGCACGTTCGTTAACCTGAACGGCATGACAAGAAACTCGTAGTGGCCGTAGCGAGTTCTGAATGCAGTCTTGGAGACGTCCTCATCCCGGACTCTCAGCTGATGATAACCTGACCTCAAGTCTATTTTCGAATAGTAACACGACCCTTGCAACTGGTCGAATAAGTCGTCTATGCGTGGAAGAGGATAACGGTTCTTCACCGTCACCTTGTTGAGTTCACGGTAGTCGATGCACATCCTGAACGTACCGTCTTTCTTTTTCACGAAAAGTACTGGAGCTCCCCAAGGCGAAGAGCTTGGGCGAATGAAGCCCTTTTCCAAGAGCTCTTGTAGCTGCTTTGACAGTTCCTCCAGTTCTGATGGAGCTAGACGATATGGTGCGCGAGCTATGGGTGCTGCTCCTGGTGCGAGCTCGATTTGAAATTCGACCTGACGATGAGGCGGTAAGCCAGGTAAGTCTTCAGGAAACACCTGAGGGTAATCGCGTACAATTGGATTATCCTCCAATTTCTTTTCTTTTGCTGATGTGTCTGTAACGAGTGCCAGAATGGCAGTGTGCCCCTTTCGTAAGCATTTCTGAGCCTTCAAGAAAGAGATGATGCCCACCACAGCACCACTCTTGTCGCCTTGGACTTCAAGAGGTTCTTGGCCAGAACGTGGAATGCGAATAATCTTCTCGCTGCATAAGATCTCTGCCTGATGTTGGGACAACCAATCCATCCCAATCACGACGTCGAAGCTACCCAAAACTATGGGAATGAGATCGATAGAGAAAGCTTGACCAGCTAGGATAAGATTACAACCCTGAACTACGTGCGTGGCTTCTAGACTTTTACCGTTAGCTAACCCTACTACATGTTTGGTGGGTAAAAGTGTTGGTGCACGTTTTAGCAGTTGACACATTTTCACAGACATATAGCTTGTATCTGCACCCGAATCAAATAAAACAGTAACGTAAATATTGTCGAGGAGAAACTTACCCATAACTACGTTGGGATCGTTCACTGCGTCACCTCGACCTAGCACAAAAGCGCGTCCCCTAGCCTCGTTGCCATTATTGTTGTTGTTCCCACCGTTGTTGTTCCCGTTGCCCTGGTTATTGTTGTTGCGATTCTGGTTCAACTGAGGGCAGTCTCGTTTGAAATGACCTTCAGCCCCACACTGGAAACATCCCCGGTTTCCACGCTGTGGCTGCTGCTGCTGTGGGTTCTGTGGAGTAGGTTGTTGTGGTTGCTGGTTCTGATTTGCAGGACGAGGGCTCCTACAGTCTTTAGCCTCGTGCCCCATCTTGAGGCATCTTTGACAACGACCCTTGTTGCACTGGCCGCTGTGATGCCTGTTGCAGTTGTGACACTTGGGGTGAAAACCCTGATATCTTCCCCGTCTATGACTACCAGAGGATTGCTGACTAGGACTCTGGTAGTGATCAGTCTTTTGTTGCTGAGCTTGAGACTGAACGGATGCTGAACCTTTACTGGAATCTCCATCCCACTTTCTTTTGCTGTCGCTAGTAGTAGCAGGAGTAGCTGAAGGAGTAACTGTAGCAGTAGCGTTGACACGCTTTGGCAGTTTATTCTGATCCACTGCCTGGTCGGTAATGCGATGCGCGAGACGTTGAATATCCTGAATGCTATCGAGATTAGCCGAGGTAACATGGCTCTGGATTTCTGGCGCCAATCCCTTGAGATACATCTCAATGCGCTTGTATGGAGGGTCCACCATAGTTGGACATAGCACGGCCAGCTCATTCGACCGTTTAGTATACGCTTCAATCTCTGACCCAACCATTTTCAAATTGTACAGCTCGTCTTCCAACTTGTGAATATCTTCACGCGTGCAATATTCCCTCTTGATAAGTTCCTTAAAATCGTTCCAGGGTGTGGCGTTAGCAGCTGCCAACCCCAGAATTTGCACCTGCGCGTTCCACCAGGTTAGCGCGATTCCTTCCAAGGTGCCAGTTGCATACTTAACCTTGCGAGCCTCAGGGCACTCGCACATTTCGAATACTGACTCTAGCTTTTCAAACCAGTGGAGGAGTCCCACTGCCCCCTCGGTGCCGCTGAAAGAATTTGGACGACAGTCCATGAAGTTCTTAAAGGTGCAAACTTGCTGCGCTGGTTGACCTATTGTGTACGAATAGGGCAAAGTTTAAATACAAGGGCTAGTTTAGGAATGTAGGATCTAAAGATCCTAGCGTAAGTTATAACTACAGGATATTCTACCTGCTTGAGCAGCTGCAAGTGCCGCAGCAACTTGAGCTTGAACGAGAGCCTCTAGCTGGGCTTGAGTCATGTTAATTCTTCCAGACATGATCTTCATAGTAAAAAGTAACGTAAATGAGAGTTGTTCGCGAGTAGGGCGATGACAGAAAAGTGTAAGCACGTAGGGATTCTCATGCTATAGTATCATGTGTATCTAAACGTAATGCGAGCAAAGTTCTAAGCAGTTCTAGCAAACAGGCAATAAACATAAACCTTATTACCTAGGATGTCGAGTCTTGCACGTGGAGCGAAGCGTCGTTGTGGATCGTTGAGAGCACTGTTCTGGTTATAGTCTGGTTTTAATAAAAACGTTTTCCCATATTAAAACCAAGTTCTCTATAAACCTGGCTCTGATACCAATCTGTCACACCACCAAAATCCACACGCGGAGTACCACCGCTTGGAGGCGTGACATGACCAGGATCAAGCCACCAATTATATCAAACAAAGCATTTAATAATAATCATAGACATAATTGATGTTCAAAACCAAACATTGTATATGTAGCGGAAGCATTAAACGTAAAACCCAAAACATAAGTATCAATGTGTGAATGTAAAGTGTTTAATAAGCATTCACGTGTTCTTGTCCACAACGACCCGCTTCTCCTCTGGTGCAAGCTCCAAGTATACCTAAGGTCCTGCAAGGCATGCATCAAATAAATCAACAAACTAGTTGAGCGAGTTCACAGAATGTAAGTTCGTAACAGTAATGCGTAAGTTCATCTGGTGGGGGCTTTCCATACATGTATATACTATTGGTGAGGGATTCTCACAATTATCCTTAACAATGGGGGATTCCCATTATGGTACTTACTAGACTAGTGCAACCATGTGTTCTTCTTCAACCGAGAACAGGAATACGTACAGGGTCACGCAGGATTTACGTGACGTGCCCTTCCCCGAGGACAGTGGTACGCGTGGGGGCTACGCAGGATTTACGCAGCGTGTCCTTCCGACCCGGAAGACAGTAGAAGGTATTGGGTTACGCAGGATTTACGTAACGTGTCCTCCCGACCCGGGAGACAATTGGCAATTACTGGGTTACGCAGGATTTACGTAACGTGTCCTGACTATCCTGAGGACGATGGTCTATAGTCTAGTGATTGCGTAAGTACGAGTAATCATTCCATATCAAATCATTCCAACCCAATTCCCACCCGGGAATCCCATGCCTTGGCTGTGTGAACTCACCTTGGTTTGCTCGGCAGATACACAAAGAGTATAGATAAGCTAGTAAATGGTCAATCACGTCCTATCATGGTTATAATACAAGTCAGGTTTTGACTAAGGTAATACACGTATGCATCACGTAAGTTAACACGTTACTATCACGTATAAATCATGGCAACGTTTGACAGTTAAGCAATACATAAAACTTGCACGGTTTAAACAAGTAAGCCCAAAGCTATCCGGCCCAACATGTGTGCGTTCCCCATAAAGCCCGGCCCAAATAATCATAACAATTCAATAACGAGTCGGCCCAATTAACTATACATGAGTGACTAGTGATCCAATAACATAAGCGGCCCAAATCATATAACACATATGTGACTTGTGCGGTTAATGTAGCCTTGTACGTCCAGGTCGGCTTGTGCGGTCATATCAGCTTGTGCGACCGGACGTTGTGTGCTCCAACTAAATTGTGTGGTTGACAGTTTGGGCCATTCGGCCCAACAGTGATTTAAGAGCCATTACTCGTGCGATCCGATACACACCTGGCCCAGTCCAGCATGCATGGCAGCTTGTGCGATCCACACCTGTTGTGCGACCGTGCATGCCAAACATCTTGTGCGTAATGGGTCCTTGTGCGATTAAGGACTCTTGTGTGATTGGTCCGTCTTGTGCGACCAGACGGCTTGTACACTTGGTTTTCAAATCCCGATTTCATTGTGGATTCGGTTACAATCTTTTAATCGGTTTCCATATTTATCTTTCAATCAACATAATTTCTAGATTCGGTTA
The DNA here is from genome assembly GCF_002127325.2 of Helianthus annuus. NCBI lineage: Eukaryota > Viridiplantae > Streptophyta > Magnoliopsida > Asterales > Asteraceae > Helianthus > Helianthus annuus. Next base: position 36,945,000 of record NC_035435.2, read on the forward strand.
ACCAACTATAGATCAAACAGGGCAATAACCACATGAATCGTATGAACCCTAATCTAATCAAAATCAACAAGAACAACATGTAACATTCATACGGATTAACCTTATCATCTAAGCATATTATTCGAGTTCAACATCAGCCGATTACATGAACACTTAAACATCATCAATTAGCAACATCCAATCTATCAATATCATACAATAACCCGAGTATATAACATGGTGGCCGATTAACATCTCTTGTGCTTAAATATCATGTTCATCATGCAGTACAAGATCATTCTAGTCTAATCTATGAAATCATGTAATCATCAATTAACAGACAACACAAACACTAACCGGTTAAATTGAAACGAAGAGAGGATGAGCCGAAATAACACGAGATCCTTGATCCGAATAAGGATTGTTTGCCGCCGGGTTCTAATCAAGCCGAGAGAGAGAGAGGAGGTCTAGGGTTCTTGTGCGTATTGTGATTTTGGTAACAAAGTGGAATATGGTTACAACATTCCCTAATGTTAATCGGTTAAGGAGTGATGGGCCGAACCCATCACTTGGGCTGCCATCTAACCGGATTACAAGTGTTACGGCCCTAATACTTGTGCGGTTGGGTGAGTAAATGTTGTGCGGTTCAAGTGGTTGTGTGTGTTGTGCGATCAATACATACATACATACATAAAGCACATAACACATAATATCACTAAATCATATAATTCAGTTCTCAAAAGCACGTAACGTTACATCGAAGTAAGTCTAAAGTTCGAGTTGTCACATTTACGGTAGTAGTCGTCTTTTCCGAATGGATTCTGTGCTCCACTAGCTTCTCTACCTTTGCACTCCCGTTTGAAATGGCCTTTCTCCCTGCATCGAAAACAAGTAACTTTAGATTTATCAAAACCTAAAGTAGAAACATGAGCATCAAGAAAGTCATTTCTCCCAGTGATGGTTTTGAACTTCTCAGCACGTCGAAGAACACTTGCAAGACACCATTTGATATCCATGAGTTCCATCTCTTCGGCGTCTATTTGATCGTAATCCTCCTTTGTAAGCATAGGATTTCCGATCCGACCAGCAACAAGACCTTCATAGGATAACAATACAGAACCAAGAAGTGCCATGTGGTCTTTCGCAGTGTCTTCTGAAAAGCTTTGACCATCTGGAAGGTTAAGAGCTATGTTGCACTGAATAACATATCCATTTCCTGTCTTTGTTCCCTGAGATTGAAATCTTGTCTTTGACTCTTTGGGATTGACACTCGGAAATGATGAGAACCCACTACTGCTATTGCTCGAACCTTGATCAGCTTTTTCAGATGAATCCCCAGCACTGAACGCAGTTTTTTGGACTTTTCTCAGCTTCAGGAGCCGGAATACTACCTTTGTAGTACATTTTCACATCCTGTTGACCACTCGGACTATTCATCCTAGCGATCTTCTGCTGTTCCAGATTCTGACTCTCGATCTTTTCAATAAACTGTCCAATTGTTAATCCTTCATAAACACCAGTATTCTTCAGAATCATCAAATACGTTCCCCATTCTTTCTGCGGTAATGCATCAGCCAGCTTGTCTACCCACTCATCTCTGTCCTTCTTTATACTAAGCATCGACATGGATCGTACTAAATGACAATACCGTTCAATAAGCTGCTTGGTATCTTCTCCGGGTAAACTACTAAAAAGATCAAACTCTTTCTTTAGTAATGCTATCTTGCTCTTTATCATATTTTCACTGCCTTCAAACTTAATACGAAGAGCATCCCAAATAGACTTTGAAGTTTTATCATGCTGAAGCAGTATGAAGATGTCTTCTTTGATGGCTTGTTGAAGCAAACTGATCATCATCTTTTCTGCTCTGTACATAACACGTTCTTGATCCGTGAATTCTAATAATTCCTTTCAACATGCATATCTGTACACGGTAACACATATTTCTTTAGTATACCTCCCATGACCTTAGATGGTTGGCTTGAACCCAGTTTTCAAACCGGTCTTTCCATCCATGATATTCTTCGATACTCATCAATTTAGGAGGTTTTTGGGTTGTTCCTGTCTCATTATCTAAATTCATTGCCTGAAAAACTGCAGCTGGACTTGAAGGTGTTGCAAAAGCATTGTAGAACTCGGTACTCATGTTTCACACAATGAACAGTCTTCAAACGGACTACACAGTTCAAACGGTAGTTGATTCAAACGGAAGTGTAAACTCAAACGAAAGTATTCTCTTTCAAACGACCGGAAGTAACTTTCAAACGACTGGATCACTTTCAAATGACTGGATCACTTTCAAACTGACAGGTAAAGTTCAAACGATCGAATCACTTTTCAAACGAACGGTTCAAACGGTGGACTTTCAAACGAACAGAAGCTGGTTTCAAATGATAGGACAACAGTTTCAAACGATAGGAACTGTTTTCAAGCGATCAGTTCAAACGATAGGACGATCTTCAAACGGAAGGTTCATGACGTCATCATTTTGTCGAATGATTTCAAACGGACAGCCAATTTTTATCAATTTTACTTCGATTTTCAGTCTGAAACTTTCAAGGCTTTGTCAGTTATCAATTCCGAACACAGTGTGAAGTTTTGAGCTGATTTTGACCGTGAAAAGTATCGGTTTTGAACAGAAGGTGTAGAAAAACAGATTTCCAAGCTGAATATGGCAAGAACTCCTCGTCCTGAGCTCTGATACCAATTGTAGGATCGGTTTCGAGACCCGAATGAGTCGGTCGGAAGAGCTCTCGTACGTTTCAGAGGCGGAAACTAAGAAACGCACTAGAAAACAGCTTGATTACACTTTAAACCTCTTTTCTATTGATATGACAGTGATTACAGTACAAGAAAATACCGGCAGCACCTCGGTATCAAATATTCGAATCGTTACTAATGACAACCGCTTGAAGACTATATATAGATCCTACCTGGCCGTTTGAACATGCTCAAACGACCAACTATCATTCAAACGGATCGGCTTCAAACGGATGACCTTCAAACGGATGCCTTCAAACGGAACGGCTTCATTCAAACGAAAGCCTTCCTTCAAATGGCCAGCTATCCTTTTCTTGTTTACTGCTGTCATGCCTGATCAGATCTTCAACGAACTCGAGACTCGACATAAGACGAAGACGACAGATGACTGCACCAACATGTTGACACAGCAGGTGTTACAACAAATGTTTGGATGGAGGTTTGATGTTGGGGGCTTTTAGATAGTGGTTTTGGAGTATGCTTTGTGAGTCTGGATGGTATGGACTTGGGTTCCCTCACTTTTCTAGTGGGATTTCTTTTTAATACAGGATTTTGAACATCCTTTGATTTAGAACAACCCTGTGCATTCAGCTCCATGTAAGCTCTTTTCTCCTCATTCCACCTTGACAAATCCTTTGCCGCTCTGTCCCTTTTTACACTTGCTACAGCTTCATCAAGTGCATTTTGGGTAACATCAACCTTTTTGCTACCATCTGGCAAGGGAATGTTTCTGGTCATAGCATCCTTTTCAGGTTCAACATACAAACCATCATCTATACCCTTCTTTTTCCACTGCTGAATTTTCTCCCCTTTTTGGCATTATCTGGGGGCAGTTGATCGATGAAGAAAACTGTGGGGGGAGCAGTGCCAGTGGTTTCCAATATGTGGGCCTTGATAGCCTTGATATCAGCTTGAGTGTTTCTAAACCTAGACTCCAGCATGTTTCTCAGCTCTTGTACATGTATGGCATGTTGCTGATCAGCCATTTGTTGTTGTTGCTGGAGAAAAGGTTGAAAGAGGTTCCATATCTCATTTGCAGCAGATGCTTGTGGGGAAGCAGGTGCTTGAGGTGGAACATCAGGGGATTGCAGCTTTTGTACTTTCAACAACTGATGCAGCATATCTTTGATTTCTGCAACAGAGGTATCTAGTTTTTCAACTCTGGCCGTCAATTCCTGGTACTTCAAACCATCACCCAACTGAATGGGATCATCTGATTTCCCACTAACAGTGGTTGTATCAGTGGTTGATACATGGAGTGTACTCCAAGCATTATCCACTGATGCCCCTTTTTCTTGGTACTGGGGACTTCTTCCTTCAGCACTTGATAACCTTTTGATAATACCAGTGGTTAAAACAAACTCACTAGTGGTTACCAGAGGTGCTATAGATGGAATTGCCTCCAAGGAAGTCTTATTGATGTAACCACTGTCCAAGTGTAAACCAGTGGGTTCAACACTTGTAGTGGCCGCTTCACTTGGAATACCACCAAGAGTTACTTGTAACTCAAGGGGTGTAACCTCCTCAGGTTGTGTTGGTAGGTTAGCAAGGATTGATACATCAGGCCTAGTCTATTGTTGAGGCATATTCTCATGGACAGGTGATTGAGAAGGACTGGTTTGTGCCTGGTTCAAATCAATTGCATCCAACAGAATCTTTGTATTTGGTGGAATTGTGGATGTGAGGGTAGGTGTAGAAAGAGAATTTGCCCCGGGCATTGGGCTGTGGATGATGGAAACAAGTGATTCGAGAGCATCATATTGTGGTGTCCCTATTTGTACAACCTGTTCTTTTTGAGAAGAAGCAAGAGGAGTTTCAGCCATGGGTTGAGATATTTCTACCAACTGTTGTGAGGAAGTAGCAGCAGTGGTTTCTAGTGACTTTTGTGCTGTCACTGGTAGTTGCTCTGGTATCTCATCCTCCAGAGTTGCTTTTTTGGTAGGTTTGGGGGGTTTTTGGATTTTCTTTTGTTTTGGCTTTTTGGGAATTGTAGGTGTGGGTTTCAAAGCGGTTGTTCTGCTGCTTTGATCACATTGAGCATTGGGCTCAACAGCAGATACCTGAGGAGCAGTGTTTGCTGCTAAATTCTGCTCAGGCACCTCTGCTTGTGTTTTGCAAGGTGTTGACATTCTTGTAAAAATTTCAGCAGTTAAGCTGTGCATTTGAAAAGATTCACCTTGGTTTATTTCAGAAATATCATCCTTACTAAATTTCTTTTCAAAATAATAACTTAGAAATCTTGGAAACAGTAAGAATGACTTATTTTCAACAGTTTTAACTAATTCATTAAAAATTTCCTGAGAATAGTTGAAATCTTCATCTTGAAGAATAGCATATCCTAGATTTTGAATTTTTAATGGTATTTCATTAAAAGAAGTTGTTTTATTTGAAACGCACATTAGCAGGGTATGGAATAAAAATCTTGTTGCAGGAGGAGAGTAACCCTTTTGTAAGGTATCCCTCTTCATCATTGTATATGCATACCCTCTTTCAATGAAGTCAATCTTTAACTCATTTTTGGGAAAAGAATTTTTACCTTCCTGATCATTGAGTTTAAAGACTTCCGAGATGGATTGTGGTGTGATTTTGACAGCTTTACCCTTTAGAGAAGAGTTAATGGCAGTGACAGTCTCACCTTGTTTTTCAAGGGTTGTATTTTTCCAAAACTCTCTTTGGGTCGTCAAATAAATTGGTGCATCTGCTGTTAACAAAGTTTTGTACTTTGAAGCAGTGATCATATCAAGGATGGAATCGAAAGCATCTGTGGTGTCGGGTTTTGTGAGAAGACCCAGAAGATTGTGAGAAGGTTTGTGTGGAATTTCTATGGGTTTAGCCTTTTGAGAGGCTTCTTTTGAAGATGATTTTGTGGTGGATTTTGTGGAAGACTTAGATTTGGTCATTTTTGAAGAAGACGATCGAAGAAATTTTGCAAAGGAATTTGATGAAATGTGATGAAAACTGCTTTGAGAAAAGAATTTTTAAGAATTCAATTCAACAGTAGAACCCTGTTTGGGGTTTTGAAAGGGGGTTTTATGGAGAAAAAGTGAATGCTGACGTGGCAGCGGTTACAAAAGGTCTGACCACTAAGTACTGTCCACGTGCCATCCCTTGATGAAGCGAAGGACAGTACTTTTATGAAAACTACTGATGAAGGTAGTGGTTGCAACGGTAATGAGGACAGTGGATGATTTATACTATCAGTGGATACAACACTGATTTTGAACAACGGTGCTTACCAAAGAAATAAGAGAGCAGGGAATGACTTTCAGCAGTGGATAGACTTTTGAAGTAGATCAAACTTTTGAACTCATCAGTGGTTGTGGCAGACTTTTAAGGATTTAATGAAAGATTCATTTTTATCTATTTTTAAGGATGGATTTTTGATTTTCTGAAAACATTTTAATGCTTTTATTCATAGAAAAACAGGATTTTGCCTATTATTCCATGTTTAGCATGCCAATCCTAGAGATCAAGCTTTCAAAGGTGGATGTGTCTAATGCTTTGGTCAGCATATCTGCCAGTTGATCCTTAGTTGGAACATGATGCAGAGAAATCAAACCTTTTTCATAGCAATCCCTCACAAAGTGATGTCTGATGTCAATGTGTTTGGTGGTTGAATGAGAAACTGGATTTTTGATGATATTTTCTGTTGCTTGGCTGTCCAACATGAGTGGTGTCTTTAAGGCAGTGATACCAAAATCCAGCAACTGATTTTGAAGCCAGAGCAGTTGGGCTGTACAGCTTGCAGCAGCTATATATTCTGCCTCAGAAGTGGATGTGGAAACAGCTGCTTGCTTTTTGCTTTGCCAAGACACTAAGCAATTGCCTAGGAATTGGCACCCTCCTGAAGTGGACTTCCTTGTTTTATCACATCCAGCAAAGTCACTATCTGAGAAACCTGAAAGCTCAATTTTACCATCAGCTGGATACCAGATACCAAGTGTGGGAGCACCTTTGAGGTATCTGAATATCCTTTTTACAGCAATAAGTTTTGACTTTCTAGGGGCTGATTGGGATCTTGCACAGACACATGTTGCAAACATGATGTCTGGTCTAGATGCAGTTAGGTACAGTAAGGACCCAATCATGCTTCTATATAAGGTCTGATCAACCAAATCATCCTTCTCATCAGTCATGACTAATTTATTAGTTGCAATGGGTGTACTGCATAGCTTACAATCATCCATATCAAATTTCTTTAAAAGTTCTTTGGCATATTTGCCTTGATGGATAAAAGTACCATTTTGCAGTTGTTTTACTTGGAAACCAAGAAAACACTGGAGTTCACCCATTACACTCATTTCAAACTCAGCTGTCATGAGTTGCCTAAAGTCCTCACACATTTTGTTACATGTGCTTCCAAAGATGATGTCATCCACATAAATTTGGACAATCATCAAATCCCTCCCTCTCCATTTTAAAAACAATGTATTATCAATTCTTCCTCTAGTGAAACCAATGGAGAGTAGAAAGTTGGAAAGAGTTTCAAACCAGGCTCTTGATGCTTGTTTCAAGCCATACGAAGCTTTATTTAGCTTGTAGACATGATCTGGATTAAATGGATCCTCAAAGCCTGGAGGTTGACAAACATAAACCTCTTCTTGAATCTTACCATAGAGGAATGCACATTTAATGTCCATTTGAAACACCTTGATGTTGTGGTTGACAGCAAAGGCCAGAAATAATCTGATAGCTTCAAGTCTTGCTACAGGGGCAAATGTTTCATCATAGTCAATGCCCTCTTCTTGTCCGTAACCTTGAACCACAAGCCTGGCCTTATTCTTAACAACAATGCCCCTTTCATCAGTTTGGTTTTTGAAGACCCACTTTGTGCCAATAGGACTTACATTCTCTGGCAATGGTACAAGCTCCCATACTTGTTGTCTTTTGAACTGTTGGAGCTCTTCTTGCATGGCTTCTACCCAGCTATTGTCTTTCAGTGCCTCTTGGTACTTGACTGGCTGATGGAGAGATAGAATGCCAGCAAAAAGACAAAATTTTTGGGATTGACTTCTTGTGAGCACCCCTTCATTGATGTTGCCAATGATTTGGTCTGGTGGATGAGATTTCAAGAAGATCAACTCTCCTTGGTATGGGACAATGGCATTAAGTGGTGAAGGCTGCAGATGTGAATCATCTGAGCTAGCCACTGCTGGTGACTTTGATGATCCAACAGTGGCTTCAAAAGGTGGTGGAATGGGAGGTAATGGCGAGGACACATGCTGACTTTGATCGACTATTTGAGGACTTTTATCAGCAGTGTTTGATGATGAGGAAGCAGGGGTTAAAGGGCTACTTTGGTCAACAACTGTTGAGGTAGCATTGGTTGAGCTTTGACAAATGTTTTGAACACCTGCTGCTCTTCTCATTGTGGCAGACTTTTGTTGAGGAATGATGATCTCATACCCATAGTCTGGTGATGAATTCTCAGATGGACCTGGACTGTTAGTCTTGACATCAGTATTTTCAAAAGTGAATTTATCAAGATCAAACAAATCTGCAGGATTTGCTGGGATTTTCATTGATGAAAGTTCATTGAACTTTACATTCAAAGTCTCTTCCACTGTTTTGGTCCTTGTGTTAAACACTTTGTAGGCCTTAGCAGTGGTTGAGTATCTCAGATGATAACCACAATCAATTTTGGCTGCAAACTTTGAGATAGAATCTTTTAAGTTCAAAATGAAGCATGGGCAACCAAAAACTTTGAAATATGAGATTAATGGCTTTATTTTATACAGCAGTTCATAGGCAGTCTTTTGATGCCTGGGGTTGATTAAAACTCTGTTTTGAACATAGCAAGCAGTGTTTACTGCCTCTGCCCAAAAAGTTAATGGCAAACCTGAATCTGCAAGCATGGTTCTGGCAGCCTCAATCAAAGTTCTGTTCTTCCTTTCAACAACCCCATTTTGTTTTGGTGTCCTTGGAATGCTGTATTGCCTCACAATTCCTTTTGACACACAGAAATCATCCAACTCCTTGTTCCTGAACTCTGTGCCATTGCCACTTCTGAAGATTTTTACCGGAAGGTCAAACTGCTTTTTAACCTGTTTCACAAAGTCTTGTAGAATGCCTGCAGTCTCATCTTTTGAGTGTAAAAAGTAAGTCCATGTAAACCTAGAAAAGTTATCAACAATGACTAAACAATATCTCTTTTTCTTAAGACTCATGACTTTAACTGGGCCAAACAAATCCATATGAAGCATTTGCAAGCATTTGGTTGTTTTGGGAAACACTCAGGAGGTTGAATTTTACACTCATTTGGGAAACACTCAGGAGGTTGAATTTTAGATTGTCTATAAGATTGACATTTTCAAATTTTACATTACCAGATTTCACTATACCAGACCCCAGAACTTTCCCATTACTATTATTACCAAAGGATATATCACCCCCTCCATGAGTTTTGAAATCTTGAAGAAGGGCTTTACATCTTGTCATGTGCCTGGAGCCTCCACTATCTACATACCAAAGACTATCTAAGCATGCAGAAGCTCCCTGCAAATGAAGTAAAAGGATTAGTTCATTAAGGTCTCCGAAGCCAATAAGGCTTTGGATGGGGTCTCAACAGTGTCTGGGATGGTGGTAGATGCACGGAGAGTGGTTAGCTCAGGGGTTGAACATTTTTGGGAATGTTTTTCTCTAACCACTGTTGAGGGTCTTGGCCAATCACCTGTTGATAACCAAAAGGATGCCTGTTCACTCTTGGTTTGAGGGCTTTTTGTAAGCCTCATAAACATGTGGGATCCTTTAGTATGATGGTTGTCCTTTGCCTCTCCTGAATTGATTGGCAGGAGGTGCATCAGTCACTTAAACATCTCTTTGAACAGATGTTTGATTCAGCTGTTTTGTGACAGTTGTTTGGACAGGGACAAACAGTGGTTGTTTCTTGGTGAATTTGACAGATGATGCTGATGAACTTAAGGATGTTTTTGCAGTGTATTCATTCTTTTTCTCATCAAAGTTTTTGAGATACATACATTCCTTAGTTTTGTGGTTATTCTTACCACAGATGGTGTAGCTTAAAGCAGGTACAATGACACATGTTTTGTTTAGATCATATGCTTTTAGATCAAAACAGTCTTTTGTTAGATGATTTCTCTTTTCACAAAAATCACAAAACATGTTTTTCATCTTTTCTCTTTTCTTCCTTATCCCAGATTCCTTAGCAACAGAGTTTTGAACCACTGTTGGGATATCTTTGATAGGAATGACCTTTGCTTTTGGAGCTTTTACACCATCAGTAGTTGTGAAATCCATTGGTTGGAAGTTTTCCAGGATGTCACACTCATCAGATCATGTGGGTTTAAATTGATATTTCTCAATCTCCTCAAAAGTTGAGGATCCCACAGATCTTTCCAGAGTAATTTTTTTACCAAGTTTGTCAGTTATTTTAACCTCTTGGCCATCCTTGTTTGTGGGAATAACTTCAACAATGGTTTGAACAGATTCTTTGGAAGCATTGTTTTCAATTTCATCATGTTTTCTAAAACCAACACCAAATTTTACATTGCTCTTAATCTGTTTTTCAAGCATGACCTCATAACCTTTGCAAGATTCCACCCATTTTTCACAGGTAATTTGGGTGGATTCCAACTCCTTTTTGCAAACTTGGTATTTTTCTACCATAGTTTGGAGTTGAGTCTTGGTTATGCTTTGCTCTTCTTTGAGACTGCTGATTTCCTTGTTTTTTTCAGCCAATTTGTTTTTAAGTTCTTTTAATGACTTTTCAAATTTGAATTCATCAGATATGACCTTATCCCTAAGGTTTTCATTAACCTCTTTAATGTTAGCAAATGCAATTATGCATTTATCTGAACACAGTTTTTCAAGAACTTGAGGTGTTACCTTAGCAGCAGCCATCATGGCACAATCACATTGATGATCACCTTTTTCATCAGCTCTAATTTCTTTCTCACCTGCTTTCTTCTCTTCCTCCTTTCCTTTGTTTTCTTTGGACCAAGGGTCTGACAGTGGTTCAATCGGGGTTTCTGAATTTTCTCCCAGCAGTAGTTCACCAGCAACTTCAGTAACCACTGCTTCAGCAACTTCATCCACTGTTTCAGCACTTAGCTGTTCACTTTCAGTTTCCACCCCTTTTGGTATTGTCTTTAAAGCCATCAAACAAAATTCATCATAAAAAGTATCATTTGAAGCATAGAGAGCAAAATTTTCATCACCAAGTTCATCAGACATGCTGCTCCAATCAACAAAGCCTTGAGTGAAAAAGCTTTGCTGATCTGGTTGTACCACTGTTGGAGCAGCTTGTTGAGATGCAACAGGTTGCACTTGTGCCTGAGGAACAGGGGCTTGAACATACTGAATTTGTGGAACAGTGGTTTGAACATAATGCACAGGCACAGGGGTTGCAGCATAGTGAGCAGTGTTAACATGTGCTGCAGGGGTATATTGGGTATAGTGCATAGTGCTTTGTTGTTGTGGTCTAGGGTTTGAGCTGGGATGAGTAATTATTGGACCAGTGGTTTGACTCCTGCAATTCCTAGCAAAATGACCTAGCCTTTTGCATTTGTAGCACTTAATTTTTGACTTATCCAACCCCACCTTTAAATTCCCATGAAGCCCTGGGAATTTTCTCCCTGTTCTTTTGGAGAATTTGCTTGTTCTAACACTAAGCAAAGCCAATTGATGCAAAATGTCCATCTCTTCTAAGTCAGTGGGATCAAAATGTTGCAAATCATTGAGTTCAAAGCACAAATTATCTGACATCTGGTTTTCACAATTTGCAGTGAAAGCATAATTTGCAGAGTGAGAAACAGAGTTGTTAAAATTTCCACCAGCTGTTATGTCAATAAAATGATCATAACTCTGATCCTTACTACTGCTACCAGATTCTTCCTGACCAAAAAGAGCTATGCTGCCAAATGAATAATCATCAGCAACTTTACCAGACTCTTGCAACTTCCTTTTCTGGTTTAACTCCCTTTCATAGGTCAGGAGTCTACCATGGAGTTGGGTCAGGGTCAGATCTTTGAACTCAGCCGAATTTCTAGTGAAAAAAGCAATTGTGTCCCATTTTTCAGGTAGTGATCTAAGAAACCTGCTATTTTGAGTTGCATTTGGAAATGTGACTTTAACAAGCCTTAGTTCACTAATGAGACAGCTAAAACGTTCAAACTGTTGGGTTAATGATTCACCCTTGATGTGACAAAATGTTTCATACTGCTGATTCAGAATTTCCCTGTTGTTTTCAATAACCTCTTCCGTCCCCCCAAATTGTTCCTTCAATGCATCCCATAATTCTTTGGCACTGATACAATGTAACAGCCCAGCATAGATTTCATTGGGCAATGCAGATGTTGTGATGCTAAATGCTTTGGCATCGAGTTCGAACTTTTGAAAGTCAGTTTCAGTATAGTTTTTAGTTGGTTTAGGTACGAACTTCTTTGCATCCTCAGCATTTGGCACCATAGGAACATGGGGACCAAAAACAACAGACCTCCAACATCCAGTATTCTGTTGAGCAAGGATGTGACCCATCCTTCTCTCCCAGATGTTCTATTCATTACTTTTAAGCATGGGTGGTTTGAAAAGAGAGCCAATGTTATTCTTATCATCTTGAGATTGTGACGTCATCCTGGTTGTTTTACAGGCACTGATTAATCAACTTTGATGGTGATTAAACCTTGCCCTGTTTTTCAACAAAATGAACAAACTATCAGTATCAACGATTGTGAGCTGAACTATTTATGTCAAAATGATTGTTAAATCAAATTTGACTGTCCAAGCTCTGATACCAATTGTTAGGATCTGAGTTTGGTTTTGATTGTGTTTTACGTTTGAATTAAGATGAAGATGAATGAGTTGTGCAGCGGAATTAACATGGAAGCAAACTTTTCACAATCAAACAGGAGAATTGCTTTTAACATACGAGTTTAACATTGAACTGAATGATTGAATTTAATTTCAACAACGATTACAATTTGCAAGTATGCAACAAACTCCCCCTCAGCCTGAGCTCACAGTATTTGTTCGTGCAGGAAGAAGATAGTGAAAGAGCTCATAGAACAGTGCAGAGCACTGTTCTATTTATAGGCACGAGCAAACCACTGAAGCATCTAAGCTGACGTCACCATGAAAGTGACATCTAACCTCCTAACAAACTCTAACACCTAATCTATACAACCTCTGCTATGCTAACTACTATTATTACATTTCATTACATAAAGACATCTAAACTACTATTGCATCCTTCCACTGATGTGAACCCAGCAGTGTGACACCCTAGGGAAACCAGTAAACGATACAACTTAACTAGCTTCTTTAGTAACCGCATGCTAAATTTCAGGACGAAATTTCTCTCAAGTTGGGGATAATGTGACAACCCGTAACTTCAGGTTAATGCTTTAACTTAACACAATTAAGTTGGTCTCACAATCTTTAGCATTGCATGGAACTGTTCATTACTTTATGCATTATTTGACTTACATGAGAACTTTGTGTCTTGACTGTAAATTATATGTGGTGTGTGTGTTTTATGTAAAAGATGATACTTAAGGGTGAGTAGAGTAGTTAGTGAAACCTTAATAACCCCTAACCCTAACCTCTCTCACAAATCATTACGTATTTCAATCTTCCTCTACAATCATCTCCTGCAATCATCTTTTTCATCATTCTTGGTGGCACAAGCTCTCAATCATCATTTTTGATCCCTCTCTCCATCTAGAATCAATCTAAGGTAAACGTTTAATGATTATTTGTTGTTAATCATTGGTTATTTGATTCATGCAAACCCTAGTTCTCCAAACAATGGTTCTGTGTTTATTGATCATCCTGATTATTGTGAAATGGTTTGTGAATAGTTGTGTAATCACTTGTCTGACATTAAGATGCCTGATATGTTAGAGGTGTTTGATTGTTGATTAGATTACAGCATTGCCAATGTATGAAAATTAGGGTTTTTGATCGTAACCTGCAATGTAACTGTTCCATTGAAAACTGTAAAAAGGTTTTGGAAATCACGCATGTTGTTAACTCAGAGTTAAGGTCAGGGCTTGTGAAGTCACAAGTCCGAGTTTTGATTGAATGCTTGATCTGAGTTTTGTAAATGAAACATGGTCCGAATTTTGTAATGCATGTATGGTCCGAATTTTGTAATGCATGTATGGTCCGAATTTTGTTAAGCATGTATGGTCCGAGTTTTATATGTGATACATGGTCCGACTTTTGTGAATAAGCATGGTCCGAATTTTACAAGGACTTGTGGTCCGAGTTTTAGTTGATTCTCTAGTCCGAGTTTTGGTTGATTGTTGGTCCGAATTTTATAAAGGGAACTCATGGTCCGAGTATTTGATGTTTATAAGGTCCGAATTTCATTTAAGATGTTTGGTCCGAGTTTATGAGAGGATGCTTAGTCCGAGTTTGATGTGTGTGTGTGTAGTCCGAATTTCATGTATATATAAGTGCCTGAATTTATTGTAAACACCAGTATTAGAGCTTAATGATAAGACTAGGGATCCGAGTTTACATATAATGCTAAGTTCAAAACCCTGTACGAGGAACACCTTGTATGCCACTGCATGTTACTGCATGTTACTGTATGTTACTGTATGTTACCGTATGTTACTGTATGTTACTGTATGTATGTGCAATCTATGTCATGCTAATCTGTAAACAATTATCACACGGAACACAGTACTTTGGACACCAAGGAATTGTAAACCTTAATTGAACGTAAATACTTACATTGAGTTTATGTGCAATGTACCTTAGGTCGTGTGTAACGGACCTAACCATTAATTAACACTAGAAGCACAATAACAAACCGAGCAAACCAAGGTGAGTTCCCACTTTTACCAAGGCATGGGATTCCCGGAGTAGGGAATGGGATTGGATGATTATATGTATTTACGTTGTTGTCGGGAATTATGAAATACTGACCTCGGTTGGGATAGGTCACTTATAGATATTACTAGACTAGTGATACATGGGGAAGCCCCCACTACTCTTCGCACACATGCCTGTAATGGCCGCGACACTGATACTGATCTTCGCACACATGCCTGGAATGGCCGTGATACTGATACTAAACTTCGCATACATGCCTGGAGGGCCGTGATACAAATTAAACTAGTCTACAATACATGGGAAACCCCCACAAATCTTCGCAAACATGCCTGGAGGGCCGCGATGTAATTATAAACGACACATGGGTTACTAAACAAGCAAACGTTTTACAAAATGAACACTATTACTAAATAACCCACTGTGAACTCGCTCAACTAGTTGTTGACTCTCTGTTACATGCCTTGCAGGTCGTTAGATATACATGGAGCTTGCACTGGGAGGCGTGGTCGTTGTGGACAAGGATCGTGAATGCTATGATTAAACATTTTGACATTACATATTCATACTTATGTTGGGTTTATTTTTATGCTTCCGCTAAACATTGATATTGCACTTATGTTTTGAACACCTTTCATATTGGTTTGGTTGAATTACATTTACTTTTACTTATTACTTACATGTTCAATATGATTGGTGGCATGATCCTGGTCAGTCACGCTCCCAAGCGGTGATACTCCGCGGGTGGATTTTGGGGGTGTGACAGATTGGTATCAGAGCCATTGGTTATAGAGAACTTGGTTTTAATATGGGGAAAACGTTTTTATTAAAACCAGACTATAACCAGTACAATGCTCAACGATCCACAACGACGCTTCGCTCCACGTGCAAGGCTCAACATCATAGGTACTACTATTCATGTTTACTTTACCTACTTGCTAGAATTACACAGAACTTTGCTCGTGGTATGCTTAGATTACATTGCCTACTTTTCGTTATTTCTTGAGAACACTTGTGTGCTTACTCTCTTCTGTCATCGCACTATTCGCGAATGCTCTCTCACTTATGTTACCTTTGCTATGAAGATCATGGCTGGATGCATAAACTTGACACAAGCCGAGTTGACGGCTCTCATCAACGAACAAGTTCCTGCGGCACTTGCAGCCGCACAAGCAGGAGGTATACCCTGCAGTCGTAACTCACACTAGGATCTTTAGATCCTACACTCCTACACCAACTCTTGTGTTTAACCTTGTCCTGTTCTTATATACACAACAGGTCAACAAGCTCAGCCAACTGTTTGCACTTTCAAGAATTTAATGGACTGTCGTCCAAGCACGTTCAGTGGCACAGAGGGAGCAGTGGGACTCCTCCATTGGTTTGAAAAGCTCGAGTCGGTGTTTGAGATGTGTGAATGCCCTGAGGCTCGCAGGGTGAAATACGCCACTGGTACTCTGTAAGGAATCGCGCTGACTTGGTGGAATGCGCAAGTTCAACTTTTAGGATTGGCAGCTGCTAACGCTACTCCTTGGAATGATTTCAAGGAGCTGATTAAACGGGAATACTGCACCCGTGACGACATCCACAAGTTAGAGGTGGAGTTCTTTCATCTGAAAATGACCGGGTCGGAAATTGAGGCATATACTAAAAGGTCAAACGAGCTGGCCGTTCTGTGTCCAACTATGGTGGACCCTCCTATCAGACGTATTGAGTTGTATCTCAAAGGGTTGGCACCAGAAATTCAAAGCCACGTGACATCGGCCAACCTTGCTAACATCCAGGATATTCAGCGTCTTGCTCATCGCCTCACAGATCAGGCAGTGGAACAGAACTGGCTGCCTAAACGTGTCAGTGCTACCGATGCTACTACTTCCGCTACTCCTAGTGACAACAAGCGGAACTGGATGGGGATTCCAGCAAAGGTTCCGCTACAACTCAATCTCAGGTTCAGCAGCGCAAGACTGATAACTACCAGAGCCCTGGTCAGCAATCTTCGGGTAGTCAAAGACAGGGTGGATATCGGGGAAATCTCCCAAGGTGCAATACTTGCAACAAGCATCACAACGGCCAATGCAACAAGGGTCGTTGTCAGCGGTGCCTCAAGATGGGTCATGAGGCTAAAGATTACAGAAGCTCACGACCTGCGAACCAGAATCAGCAACAACAACCACCTGCTCCACGAAACCAGCAGCAACAACAGTAGCGAGGCAACAGAGGATGGTATCAATGTGGTGCTGAAGGCCACTTTAAACGTGACTGCCCCCAGTTAAACCAGAACTAGAACAACAACAATAACAACAATCAGGGCAATGGCAACAACAACGGGGGAAACAATAATGGCAACGATGCTAGGGGTCGTGTGTTCGTGAAGGGGCAAGGTGACGCAAGGAATGATCCTAACGTGGTTATGGGTAAGTTTCTTCTCGACGACTTTTATGTTTCTGTATTGTTTGATTCGGGTGCGGATATCAGTTATGTGTCTCAAAAAGTTAGTCAAATGTTAAAACGTACACCAACACCCTTAAACACCAAACATGTCGTAGAGATAGCCAATGGTAAAAGTTTAGAGGCCACACATGTAGTCAAAGGTTGTAACATCGTCTTAGTTGGTCAGACTTTGTCCATCGACCTCATTCCTATAGTTCTGGGTAGTTTCGACATCGTTATTGGGATGGATTGGTTATCCCAGCAGCAAGCAGAGATCCTATGCAAGGAGATGATAGTTCGTATTCCCCGTTCTGGTAAAGAACCTCTCGAAGTTCAAGGCGATAAGAGTGGTGCTGTGGTTGGCATCATCTCCTTTTTGAAGGCTCAGAAATGTTTACGAAAGGGTCACACTACCATTCTAGCACTTGTTACAGATGCGTCAATGAAAGAGAAGAGATTAGAGGATATCCCTGTTGTACGCGATTTTCCTCAAGTGTTTCCTGAAGATTTACCTGGTCTACCGCCTCACCGCCAGGTCGAATTTCAAATCGAATTAGCTCCTGGAGCAGCACCTATAGCTCGCGCACCGTATCGATTAGCTCCAACCGAACTGGAAGAACTGTCTAAGCAATTGCAAGAGCTCTTGGATAAGGGCTTTATTCGTCCTAGCTCTTCGCCTTGGGGAGCTCCAGTGTTATTCGTGAAAAAAAGGACGGTACCTTCAGGATGTGCATAGATTACCGCGAACTAAACAAGGTGACAGTGAAGAACCGCTATCCCCTGCCACGTATCGATGACTTATTCGACCAGCTGCAAGGGTCGAGCTACTACTCCAAGATTGACCTGAGGTCAGGTTACCATCAACTGAGAGTCTGGGATGAGGACGTCTCTAAGACAGCATTCAGAACTCGCTACGGCCACTACAAGTTTCTAGTCATGCCATTCGGGCTAACGAACGTGTCTGCAGTTTTCATGGATCTTATGAGCAGGGTGTGCAAGCTTTATTTAGACAAGTTTGTGATTGTTTTCATCGACAACATTCTGATCTACTCCAAGAGTCAGGAGGAACACAAGCAGCATCTACGACTTATCTTTGAACTTCTTCGAAAGGAACAACTGTACGCCAAGTTTTCAAAATGCAACTTGTGGCTTCGTGAAGTCCATTTCCTAGGCCATGTGGTAAACAAGGATGGGATTCATGTTGATCCATCCAAGGTAGATTCGATACGAAACTGGCCTGCACCGCGTACACCAACGGAAATACGCCACCATGTACAATCACACACTACGATTCATTGCACCAAAACGTATTCAATTCCATAGCAACAAGTTGTGCAATTAATCCACTAAACAAGACAAGAACGTGCAATAAATGCGAAATAGAATCTTGGAAATTCGAGTTGTCACATTATCCCCAACTTAAAAGAAATTTCGTCCCGAAATTTGGTACGCACTCACTGAGGAAGCTAGGTAAGCTGTATTGTTCACTGGTTTTCCTGGGGTGTCACATCATCCCCCCGTTGATTTGGAATTTCGTCCCGAAATTCAGTAGTAGTAGCTTCAGCCTCAGTAGTGGTTGCATTGGTTTCGAATCATTGGGGGTACTTTTCTTTCATTTGGTCTTCGCGTTCCCAGGTGTACTCTGGGCCACGTCGGGAGTTCCAACGAACTCGAACAAGAGGGATTCTCTTGTGTTTGAGGACCTTAATATCCCGGTCCGTGATTTCAACTGGTTCCTCGACGAACTGCAACCGCTCATCAATAGTGAGTTCCTTAAAAGGAACTATGAGGGTCTCATCTGACAGGCACTTCTTCAAATTCGACACGTGAAATACATTGTGAACTGCACCGAGTTCAGCTGGTAGGTTCAGTCTGTAGGCTACTGGGCCTATTCTTTCAGTGATTTCGAACGGTCCAACATTCCGTGGATTGAGTTTGCCTCGTTTACCAAATCAAACCACACCCTTCCAGGGTGAGACTTTAAGTAAAACCCGGTCCCCGACCTGAAATTCCAACGGTTTCTTACGCTTATCCGCGTATGCTTTCTGACGGTCGCGTGCTGCCGCCATGCGTTGTCGTATTTGTGCAATCTTTTCTGTGGCGTCCACTACAATCTCTGGACCCGTAATCTGACTATCCCCCACCTCTGCCCAACAGAGAGGTGACCGACATTTACGTTCGTACAATGCCTCGAATGGAGCGGCTTGTATGCTGGTGTGATAACTATTATTATACGAAAACTCCAGTAACGGGAGATGCTTTTCCCAGCCGTTGCCGAAATCGATAACACATGCCCGAAGCATGTCTTCAAGAGTTTGGATTGTTCGCTCAGACTGCCCATCCGTCTGAGGATGATATGTTGTGCTCATGTCTAATCGTGAGCCAAAAGATTTGTGCATCGCTTGCCATAGCTCTGACGTGAATCGTGCATCCCGATCCGAAATGATGGAGGTGGGCACCCCGTGCCTCGAAACAACTTCTTTAAGATAGATGTCTGCGAGAGTGGAGAACTTATCCGTTTCCCTTATAGCCAGGAAGTGCGCAGACTTGGTGAGTCGATCCACGATCACCCATATGGTATCATTCCCACGCTGGGATCTGGATAGGCCTGTAACAAAATCCATGGAAATTTCTTCCCATTTCCATTGCGGTATCCTGGGTTGCTGAAGTAGGCCCGCTGGTTTCTGATACTCCACTTTGACTTTTGCACATGTCAAACATTTACCGACGTAGGTTGCAGTGTGGGCCTTCATGCTAGGCCACCAGTATGTAGTTCTGATGTCGTGGTACATTTTATCCGACCCTGGATGTACCGAGTAGCGAGACTTGTGAGCTTCGTCCATTACAAGCTCTCGTAAGCCGCCATAAAGTGGGACCCAAATACGCCCCGTTACATAGTATGCGTCGTCTTCCTTTTGTTCCATTCGTTGCCTTGAGCCGCGTAAAGCTTCAGCTTTGACGTTTTCGGGTTTCCATGCTTCTACCTGAGCAGTTCGTATCTGTGCAGGAAGACTGGACTGGATAGTGAGCTGCAAGGCTCGTACGCGTCTAGGTAGAGTGTCCTTTCGACTGAGAGCGTCAGCCACAACATTGGCCTTGCCTGGATGGTACTTGATGGCGCATTCGTAATCGTTCAGAAATTCGACCCATCTTCGTTGACGCATGTTCAAATCCTTCTGCTTGAAGATATACTCGAGACTCCTGTGATCGGTGTAAATAGTGCACTTGGTACCGTACAGGTAGTGTCGCCATATCTTAAGCGCGAAAACGACAGCTCCCAACTCTAAATCGTGCGTCGTGTAGTTCCGTTCATGGGTCTTTAGTTGACGAGAGGCGTAGGCAATAACTTTATCCCGCTGCATCAATACGCAACCCAGACCCTGTATAGATGCATCACAATATACTACAAAGTCATCCGTGCCCTCTGGCAATGAGAGAATAGGTGCGCTGCAAAGCCTATCCCTTAGGTACTGAAAATTAGTTTCCTGCGTATTACCCCATCTGTAAACGATACCTTTCTGTGTCAGTAATGTGAGCGGTTGAGCGATCTTTGAGAAGTCTTTGATGAACTGCCGATAATAACCTGCCAAACCCAAGAATTGGCGTATTTCTATCGGTGTACGCGATGCAGGCCAGTTTCGTATCGAATCTACCTTGGATGGATCGACATGAATCCCATCCCTGTTCACCACATGGCCTAAGAAGTGGACTTCACGAAGCCAGAAGTCGCATTTTGAAAACTTGGCGTACAGTTGTTCCTGAAGTTCCAAGATAAGACGTAAGTGCTGCTCGTGTTCCTCCTGACTCTTGGAGTAGATCAGAATGTCGTCGATGAAGACAATGACGAACTTGTCTAGATAAGGTTTGCACACCCTGTTCATAAGATCCATGAAGACTGCAGGCGCGTTCGTAAGCCCGAATGGCATGACTAGGAACTCGTAGTGACCATAGCGAGTTCTGAATGCTGTTTTGGAGACGTCCTCATCCCGGACTCTCAGCTGATGATAACCGGACCTTAGATCAATCTTGGAGTAGTAACTCGACCCTTGCAACTGGTCGAATAAGTCGTCAATACGAGGAAGAGGATAACGGTTCTTCACTGTGACTTTGTTCAGTTCGCGGTAATCGATGCACATCCTGAAAGTGTCATCCTTCTTTTTCACGAATAAAACTGGAGCTCCCCAAGGCGAAGAGCTTGGACGAATGAAGCCCTTATCCAAGAGCTCTTGTAGTTGCTTTTACAGTTCCTCCAGTTCGGTTGGAGCTAAGCGATACGGTGCGCGGGCTATAGGTGCTGCTCCTGGAGCTAGTTCAACTTGAAATTCGACCTGACGATGAGGCGGTAGACCGGGTAAATCCTCTGGAAACACTTGAGGAAATTCGCGTACAACTGGAATATCCTCTATTCTTTTCTCTTTCGTCGCTGCATCAGTAACTAGTGCCAAGATAGCCGTATGACCCTTTCTTAAACATTTGTGAGCCTTCAAGAAAGAGATGATGCCAACCACAGCACCACTCTTGTCGCCTTGAACTTCGAGAGGTTCTTGGCCAGAACGAGAAATGCGAACAACCTTTTCTTTGCATAGGATTTCTGCTTGCTGTTGTTGCTGGCGATTCTGATTTGCAGGCCGTGGGCTCCTGAATCCTTAGCTTCATGGCCCATCTTGAGACACCTCTGGCAACGTCCCTCGTTGCACTAACCACCGTGGTGTCTGTTGCATTAGTTACACATTGGGTGAATTCCCCGATATCCACCTTGCCCCTGACCACCAGAAGTTGGCTGACTCGGCTCTGGTGATCACTATTCTTGCGCTGCTGCTGTGCTTGAGACTGAACGGTAGCGGAACCCTTGCTGGAATACCCATCCCATTTCCTCTTGTTGTCACTAGGAGTAGCGAGAGTAGCAGAAGTGATAGCGGTAGTAATAGCGCTGATACAACTAGGCAGCCTGTTCTGTTCCACTGCCTGATCCGTGAGGCGATGAGCAAGATGCTGAATGTCTTGGTTATTGTCGAGGTTAGCCGATGCAGCATGGCTCTGAATATCTGAGGCTAGACCTTTGAGGTACAATTCGATACGCTTGCTTGGAGAGTCCACCATGGTTGGACACATAATGGCCAGTTCGTTCGACCGATTCGTATGAGCTTCAATTTCTGACCCCGTCATTTTCAAATGGTAAAGCTCCACTTCCAACTTGTGGATGTCATCACGCGTGCAGTATTCCCTTTTAATGTGTTCTTTGAATTCGTTTCAGGGGTGGCGTTAGCAGCTGCCAACCCTAGTATCTGTACCTGCGCGTTCCACCAGGTTAGCGCGATTCCTTCCAAAGTACCAGTGGCGGACTTGACCCTGCGAGCCTCAGGGCATTCACACATCTCGAATACTGACTCGAGCTTCCCAAACCAATGGAGTAGTCCCACTGCTCCTTCTGTGCCACTGAATGTGCTTGGACGACAGTCCATGAAGTTCTTGAATGTGCAGACAGGTTGCTGTGCGTTCTGACCCGTTGCGCGAGAAGGATAGGTCAAGGTTAAGCGCGAGAGTTGGGTCACGAGAGTAGGATCTAACATCCTAGGATAGGTCTGAAATAGCAGGTTATACCTCCTGCTTGTGCGGCTGCAAGCGCCGCAGCAACTTGTTCGTTAATGAGAGCCGTCAACTGGGCTTGAGTCATGTTTACACGTCCAACCATGATCGAGTAGTAAAAGTAGCAAAAGTGTGAATGGTTCGCGAGTAGTGCGATGACAGAAGAGTGTAAGCGCATAGGTATTCTCATGTAATAGTGTCATGTGTATCAAAGCATACTACGAGCAAAGTTCTATGAAATTCTAGCAAGCAGGTAATAAACATAAACCATATTACCTAGGATGTCGAGTCTTGCACGTGGAGCGAAGCGTCGTTGTGGATCGTTGAGAGCACTGTTCTGGTTATAGTCTGGTTTTAATAAAAACGTTTTCCCATATTAAAACCGAGTTCTCTATAACCAATGGCTCTGATACCAATCTGTCACACCCCCAAAATCCACACGCGGAGTACCACCGCTAGGAGGCGTGACATGACCAGGATCAAGCCACCAATCATATTGAACAATATAAATAATTAAAGAAATTCATAAACCCAATTCAATACAATTGATGTTCCAACAAAACATAGTTTAAGTAGCGGAAGCATGTAAGTAACCCAACATAGTTAATAGTTTTAAATGTCTTAACAGTTCAACATAGTAATCACGATCCTTGTCCACAACGACCGCGCCTCCAGTGCAAGCTCCATAAGTACCTAAGGTCCTGCAAGGCATGCAGCAACGAGTCAACAACTAGTTGAGCGAGTTCACAGTTAACAGTTCAGTAATAGTACAGTGTGAGTAGTAGTATGTTCGTTCGTTATGTCATGTATCGTATTAGTTTCCATCGCGGCCTCCCAGGCAGGTATGCGAAGATATTAGGGGATGTTCATCCCGAGTATTCTAGACTAGGTTTATCTGTATCGCGGCCTACCAGGCAGGTGTGCGAAGATTAGTAAATTTCAGTTCGCGGCCTTCCAAAGGCAGGTGTGCGAAGATTAGCAGATTTCAGTTCGCGGCCTTCCAAAGGCAGGTGTGCGAAGTCAGTCATAATATCGCGGCCAACCCTTGGCAGGTGTGCGAAGATCAGTTCAGTAAGGGTACTAGTCTAGTCGTATTCTTATCGTTAGGTTCTATCAACTGAGTATGTACAATAGTTCATCAAATCCCATTCCCACCCGGGAACCCCATGCCTTGGCTGTGTGAACTCACCTTGGTTTGCTCGGTATGCTTAACTATGTGCTTGCAATTAATCAATCAAGTCCTATAGTAAGCACGTATACTTAATCAGTTCAAGTTCGTAGAGTTTCACATGCAATTAATACCACAGAGTATGTTTGACAGTTGATATCATGCATCATACGTCATTTAATCACATTCATACAATCCACGTTTCACATAAAGGCTTTCTCAATTTATTCGAACAATACTATCTATTAACATGTCTAACGGTGTTTAATCAGTTTAACGAGGTTCCACACTTGACAAGATTTACGCACTTAGCATAGAGAACATACGTAACAGAATCATTCAATAGTCAAAAGCCATAAATGAGTTATTGGGATCATCAAGTAACATTATCATTATCCTGACAGCATCATGGATCAGTCCACATCCATTGTCTACATGTGATACTCCATTAACCTAAAGCGACATTTGTAGGTTAACATGAGTCAAACTCCATGTGTTTATTTGTTCCAAGTTGTCGGCCACTAAACAATAGATTATCTACTCATCATGCAATTACAGTCATCACCCAATTAACAGTTTCAAAAGTCAGACTAGTACTCCCTTCTTAATAAAACTCGGACCTTCTTAAACAAGCAACAAAATCGGCCCATCAACATGTATAATATTCGGACACACTGATAGCAACAAAAGTCGGACAAGACATTTTCCATAAAAACCCGGACACACTCATCACTACAATGCAATTTGGACCCATGGCCTCTACAAGTTCGGACAAGAGGGGAAAGGCATAAAACTCGGACAGGGGGGTGGGGCTTGAAACTCGGACCATGTGTGTGTGGGGGGGTTAAAAGTCGGGCAAGGGGACCCCCTAAAACTCGGACCTTTCATGTGTTAAAGGTCGGACATTAGATTATGCTTAAAACTCGGAACTTATGCTTCTTATATCAAACTCGGACATCACAATCATTAAGAGTTCGGACCCCCTTAGCTTACAAAAGTCGGACATTACATCTACATTAAATAAAAACTCGGACCTTAGGGCCATATACTAAAGTTCGGACCCCTTTAAAGCTTTGTAAAGATCGGACCTTTTAACCTTAATACAAAAGTCAGACATATGCAATATAATTAAAACTCAGACATCAAGTATCTATTAAAATTCGGACATGGCATCAACACAAAACTCAGACAAACATTTCAATCATTCATTCTCTGTAATCGAAGCAGTTACGTTTTCTCTATTCAACAGTTACATTCTTACGACTAGAAAACCCTAATTTCATACACTGGCGATCATTGTAATCTAATTATGAATCACAATTCTAACATCTCATGTATCTTGGTCAACAAGCAACCCATTACACAACTAATCATCATCATATTACAATAATCAGCACCAATAAGCACAGAAACATTACATACAGGAATTAGAGTTTACAAGGATCACATAATCAAGGATTGAAAACAATCAAACAATCAATAACCATTTACCTTGGATTGATTCTAACTAGATTGCAAGATTAAGATTGATGCAGGAGACTTGTGCTTGATGGAGATGATGATTGCCAGAGAATGTGAAGTACGTGTTTAGTTTCTTGGGTGGTGATTAGTGAAAGGAATTAGGGTTAAGTATGATTAGAGTTTCACTAATTTCTCTATACACCCCTAAGTATCATATTTTACACAAGTACACCATTTCACAACAACTTCACAGTTTCATCACCAAGTTTATATATATGACAAGTCTTTCATAATTAACAAACAACCATGTACAATCACACACTACGATTCATTGCACCAAAACGTATTCAATTCCATAGCAACTAGTTGTGCAATTAATCCACTAAACAAGACAAGAACGTGCAATAAATGCGAAATAGAATCTTGGAAATTCGAGTTGTCACAGAAGCGCTACGCGGCTCAAGGCAATGGTTAGAACAAAGGGAAGACGGCGCCTACTACGTAACAGGACGCATTTGGGTTCCACATTATGGCAACTTACGCGAGCTGGTAATGGATGAGGCTCATAAGTCCCGCTACTCGGTACATCCAGGTTCGGATAAAATGTACCACGATCTTAGAACTACGTACTGGTGGCCTAGCATGAAGGCCCACATAGCAACTTACGTCGGCAAGTGTTTGACCTGCGCAAGGGTCAAGACGGAATACCAGAAACCATCAGGCCTACTTCAGCAACCAAAGATACCACAATGGAAATGGGAGGAAATTTCCATGGATTTTGTTACTGGCCTGCCTAGATCCCAGCGTGGGAACGATACTATTTGGGTAATCAAGGAAACTGACAAGTTCTCTACATTAGCAGACATTTACTTGAAAGAAGTTGTTTCGAGGCATGGAGTGCCAACCTCTATTATTTCGGATCGTGATGCACGATTCACTTCAGAACTGTGGCAAGCAATGCACAAATCCTTTGGCTCAAGGCTAGACATGAGCACAGCTTATCATCCCCAGACAGATGGGCAGTCTGAGCGCACTATCCAGACTCTAGAAGACATGCTTCGGGCGTGTGTTATCGATTTCGGCAACAGCTGGGAAAAACATCTCTCGTTAGTGGAGTTTTCGTACAATAACAGTTACCACACCAGCATTCAAGTCGCTCCATTCGAGGCATTATACGGATGTAAATTCCGATCACCTCTTTGTTGGGCAGAGGTGGGTGATAGTCAGATCACAGGTCTAGAAATGCTAGTTGATGCTACTGAACGGATTGCACAGATACGACAACGCATGGCGGCAGCTCGTGACCATCTGAAAAGTTACGCTGATAAACTTAGAAAACCGCTCGAGTTCCAAGGTGGGGATTGAGTGCTACTCAAAGTCTCACCCTGGAAGGGTGTGGTTCGTTTTGGTAAACGAGGCAAGCTCAATCCGCGGTATGTTGGACCGTTCGAAATCATTGAAAGAATAGGCAAGTTGGCCTACAAACTGAACTTACCAGCAAAACTCGGTGCAGTTCATAACGTTTTCCACGTGTCGAATCTGAAGAAGTGTCTGTCAGATGAGACCCTCATAGTTCCTTTGAAGGAACTCACTATCGACGAACAGTTGCATTTCGTCGAGGAACCTGTTGAAATCACGGACCAAGATGTTAAGGTCCTCAAGAACACTAGAATACCTCTTGTTCGAGTTCGTTGGAACTCCCGTCGTGGCCCAGAGTTCACCTGGGAACGAGAAGACCAAATGAAAATCAAGTATCCCCAGTTATTCGGAAACCATGCAACCACTACTGAGGCTGAAGCTACTACAGAATTTCGGGACGAAATTCCAAATCAACGGGGGGATGATGTGACACCCTAGGGAAACCAGTAAACGATACAACTTAACTAGCTTCCTCAGTAACCACATGCTAAATTTCGGGACGAAATTTCTTTCAAGTTGGGGATAATGTGACAACCCGTAACTTCAGGTTAATGCTTTAACTTAACACAATTAAGTTGGTCTCACAATCTTTAGCATTGCATGGAACTATGCATTACTTTGTGCATTATTTGACTTACATGAGAACTTTGTGCCTTGACTGTAAATTATATGTGGTGTGTGTGTTTTATGTAAAAGATGATACTTAAGGGTGAGTAGAGTAGTTAATGAAACCTTAATAACCCCTAACCCTAACCTCTCTCACAAATCATTACGTATTTCAATCTTACTCTACAATCATCTCCTGCAATCATCTTTTTCATCATTCTTGGTGGCACAAGCTCTCAATCATCATTTTTGATCTCTCTCTCCAACTAGAATCAGTCTAAGGTAAACGTTTAATGATTATTTGTTGTTAATCATTGGTTATTTGATTCATGCAAACCCTAGTTCTCCAAACAATGGTTCTGTGTTTATTGATCATCCTGATTATTGTGAAATGGTTTGTGAATAGTTGTGTAATCACTTGTCTGACATTAAGATGCCTGATATGTTAGAGGTGTTTGATTGTTGATTAGATTACAGCATTGCCAATGTATGAAAATTAGGGTTTTGATCGTAACCTGCAATGTAACTGTTCCATTGAAAACTGTAAAAAGGTTTTGGAAATCACGCATGTTGTTAACTCGGAGTTAAGGTCAGGGCTTTGTGAAGTCACAAGTCCGAGTTTTGATTGAATGCTTGATCTGAGTTTTGTAAATGAAACATGGTCCGAATTTTGTAATGCATTTTGTAATGCATGTATGGTCCGAATTTTGTTAAGCATGTATGGTCCGAGTTTTATATGTGATACATGGTTCGACTTTTGTGAATAAGCATTGTCCGAATTCTACAAGGACTTGTGGTCCGAGTTTTAGTTGATTCTCTAGTCCGAGTTTTGGTTGATTGTTGGTCGAATTTTATAAAGGGAACTCATGGTCCGAGTATTTGATGTTTATAAGGTCCGAATTTTTTTATGAGAGGATGCTTAGTCCGAGTTTGATGTGTGTGCGTGTAGTCCAAATTTCATGTATATATAAGTGCCTGAGTTTATTGTAACCACCAGTATTAGAGCTTAATGATAACACTAGGGATCCGAGTTTACTTATAATGCTAAGTTCAAAACCCTGTACGAGGAACACCTTGTATGCCACTGCATGTTACTGCATGTTACTGCATGTTACTGTATGTTACTGTATGTTACCGTATGTTACTGTATGTTACTGTATGTATGTGCAATCTATGTCATGCTAATCTGTAAACAATTGTCACACAGAACACAGTTGTTTGGACACCAAGGAATTGTAAACCTTAATTGAACGTAAATACTTACATTGAGTTTATGTGCAATGTACCTTAGGTCGTGTGTAACGGACCTAACCATTAATTAACACTAGAAGCACAATAACAAACCGAGCAAACCAAGGTGAGTTCACACTCTTACCAAGGCATGGGATTCCCGGGGTAGGGAATGGGATTGGATGATTATATGTATTTACGTTGTTGTCGGGAATTATGAAATACTGACCTCGGTTGGGATAGGTCACTTATAGATATTACTAGACTAGTGATACATGGGGAAGCCCCCACTACTCTTCGCACACATGCATGTAATGGCCGCGATACTGATATTGATCTTCGCACACATGCCTGGAATGGCCGCGATACTGATACTAAACTTCGCATACATGCCTGGAGGGCCGTGATACAAATAAAACTAGTCTACAATACATGGGAAACCCTACTAATCTTCGCAAACATGCCTGGAGGGCCGCGATGTAATTATAAACGACACATGGGTTACTAAACAAACAAACGTTTTACGAAATGAACACTATTACTAAACAACCCCTTGTGAACTCGCTCAACTAGTTGTTGACTCTCTGTTACATGCCTTGCAGGTCGTTCGATATACATGGAGCTTGCACTGGGAGGCGTGGTCGTTGTGGACAAGGATCGTGAATGCTATGATTAAACATTTTGACATTACATATTCATACTTATGTTGGGTTTATTTTTATGCTTTCGCTAAACATTGATATTGCACTTATGTTTTGAACACCTTTCACATTGGTTTGGTTGAATTACATTTACTTTTACTTATTACTTACATGTTCAATATGATTGGTGGCATGATCCTGGTCAGTCACGCTCCCAAGCGGTGATACTCCGCGGGTGGATTTTGGGGGTGTAACAAGCAGTAGTTGTCATGATCAGCAGAGGTTGACTCAAGGCAGTAGATTGAACAGTAGAGCTTTAGTCTATCATCAGTCTTTTACTTGATAAGTTCTTTGTAGGTCAGCAGTTTGTATGATCAGTAGATAGGAGGTCAGCAGATGTTGAAACCACTTTCAAGGGGAGAGACTTGTATACATAACATCTGCTTATTCTGGATCCACTAACCTGATCTAGTTTTGGCTTTAATTATCTGTTCCTCTGATAGGGTTCAATCCTACAAGTTTCTATTTCAACCAAGTTCTTAGGGACCTTATTTTCTTGAGTAACCTTTTTCTTTGGCTTTTTGGATTTAGCTTTGGATTTTGATTTGTTTTGGTTGAGAAATTTCTTGTTAGTACATTGAAGCTGAAGCAATCCCAAAGTTTTGAAGTCATTAAGTGGAATGAAGACGAAAACAATCTATGAAGCTATTATTAAGGAGGAGTATGTAGGTACATCCTTGATCACAACACCTTAATAGATAGGTCGTTTTGGTTTACAAGGAATCATTGTAATAATATTTATGTATTTGAGAGTGTTATGCAAACTAAGGACTATATAGGCGGACTTAGACTCGTTTGGAAGAGGTCACACACACTTATCAAGTGTTTCAGGGTTTAACAACTCTGTCGTTAGCATATTCGAGGAAAACAGTTTGGTGAGGATGAATACGAAAGAGAGATTGAGAACTTAGGTTTGTGACAGTATATAAGGTCTTAGGGAATGAAACGTTTGAATCAATACAATTTTGTATTATACACTTACTCTCATGCTCTTGATATTACTCATAAACGAGTCTAAGAGGATTCCTCACTCTTAGACATTGTATAGATCTCATAATCGATCCAATAACATGAGCTTACACCATTATTTTATGACCCTTTAGATTCGTTTAGACTATTTATTGTATTACAGTCGTAAGACGTTGGATTTGGGGCTCTTATACTTCACAATGTTTGTTTTCGGTGTAATTGATCTCTATGGCAAGAGATGTTTGAGGAAAACAGTGTTTAAAGACATTTAAAAAAAATATGTGGCCCATCAAGAAGTACATGGTTTTACCAGGATGCTTGGTAGCCTCGATTGCACACATTGAGACTAGGACAACTGTCTAACTGGTTGGCAAGGTCAACATCATCGCGGTGATCATGATAGCTAATACTTGAAGCAATCACATCTTATGACCTTTGTTTCTGGCATGCATTTTTTGGTGTTGCCAGCGCAAATAATCATATTATTGTCATAGAGCAACCATCAGTATTCAACAAAAATATAGATGGAGTTGCACCCGGACTTCATTTTATGAAAATGATGTGGAGTAATTTGGGGTACAAGTATGATTACTATCTTGTCGATTGTATTTACCTAGAGTGAACCATGTTGGTGAATACAATGTCATGCCTAACTTAGGAAAGAACGCTAATATTTTAGTAAAATCACGAATTGACAATAAAAGATATTGAACATGCGTTCTAGGTATCTAAAATTTGATGTGTGTCATTGTCTTGCCAACATGAACTTGGAAAAAAGATAAATTAAGGATCATTATGTATGCTTGCATAATTCTACATGATATGATATTTGAGGACTTTGGGAAAGTGATTTGTCAAGAATATATTTAAATTAATAAAAAACAATGATTACTAAATGATTTAAGTGATTGGGGTTTAGTTAGTACCATTACACCTTTATGAAAGGATGGTCTAGTTAAAGGTTACATGCTTACTTGGTACTTACATGACACTTTGATAAGCTATTATAACTTAAACCACTACATTTTGTTTAATAAAACATTAAGAATAAGTCTTTACCTAATGATTTTTCTCTCTTCTCTTTCTTCTATCTCTTTCCTCTATATCACCTTTTCTTGAAAAACCTGGTCCATATCACCTTATTTACTCCCAAGTTATAAGAGTTGGTAGGGAATTGGGTTGACCGGCTCAAACGGACTTGACCGATACTGGTTTAAACTTTTTGACCGGCTTAATAGGTGAATAGTTATACTCTACGGTGTATTTTTTGAAAGGCTAACACAAAACCCTAATTCTACTTCTATGAGCATCTCCAACAGTTTAATCCGTTGGAGAGTCTGTTCCTCGAACCACCATCCATGCGGACGAGACCTATTGGAGGTGATAACTTGGCTGGTTTGTTGAGGGGTTGGTCAGCTCAAGCAGACTAGTCCATGGTGTCATATGGTGGGCCCCACTTGATGGGGTTTAATTAAAAAATATTTTCTTGTTTGTTTTAAAAATACATTTGTTTTTTTTTTTTTTAATAAAACAAAAATACCAAATAAAATTAATCATAAAATGTATAAAACAAATTTATTAAAATTAAAAATATATTACACAAACCATATAATTAAACCTAAACAAACCATACAATTAAACCTAAACACACAAGATAATTAAACCTAAACAAGACCAGATAATTAAACCTAAACATACAAGATAATTAAACCTAACCACACCAGATAATTAAACCAAAACAAGGCGATATATTTAAACCTAATAGTCAACCTTGAACTATGGAGTTGGTATCCGGAGGGGAAGTAGGTTGCATATGTGGCTGGTTTCTTACTATTTACCAGGCTACCATGTACATAAATCTTATATTCTGTATGTTTTTATATTTCCGACAGGCCCGACCAATCGCTTGTGCATCCGTAATGCCGTCTCCTTGGGCCATCACGTGGTTGAAGCATGCATGAAATGTGCGAACCTCCTCGAACAGAACAGAATATGAAACGTAGACAAAGTTGCGTTTGAATTGCGATTGGTTTCTCCAACACATTTTGATCCTTCAAATAATGGTTTTTTAATTGACCCCACTACTTGTCTATTGTCGCATAAGTCCAACAAAGAGCCGAGCAGAGCCATCTCTTCGTTTTTGGTCCACCTGTTTCTTGCCATTTTTTATGAATATGTGCAGTGAATTATTAGTTGAGAAGTGCATATGTTGTTTGAAACACGAATTAAATTAATAGCCAGTAAAAAGTAGCCGTTGCAAAAGTAGCCATTTGAAAAACTAGCCATTGCAAAAATAGTCATTTGGAAAAGAGCCGTTGTAAGAAAACAAAAAAAAAGTTAATAACATTGTTATATAATTTAAATTTATAATTAAATAAAAATACTAGAAAACAAAAAAATAAGTTAATTACCTTGTTACATGTTTGATTTTTAGAATAAATTACTATTTTGGCCACTAAGTTTTAGCCAGTTTAACCATTTTGATCTAAAAAGGAATATTTTGACATATCAAACATTAAGATTGCATTTTGTAATGGTTTTGGCCCTAACACTAATTATGTTACTTTATTTTGTTAACTATAAGGGTATTTTAGTACTTTTATGTCTTAAGGGCTATTTATGTAAGTTTTAATGTTTCTTTTAATATTTAACATATTGTTTATGTAATTACTTAAATTAACAAAAACCAAACTACAATCTCATTCTTCACTCTCAATAGGATGCATTTTTTTATTTGTATATATTAAAAAAAAGTTTTAATTTTGTTTTTTTAATTTTTTATTGTTGTTTTGTTTTTATTATTTAGTTATTTTAATGATAATTATTTAATAAAACTCATTTTAGTTAAGTAACTTTGTCTTTTATAAACATCTTTTATGGTCGTTCTTTTCTCAAACTTCTTTTTAAACTGTTCATCTTTTGTTAATATATCGTTTATTTAAATCGTTCATATCTTTAAAACCGTCCGTTTGTTCAAAACTCTTTATTTTTTAAACCTTTTATTTATTAAAATCGTTCATTTTTTTAATCGATCGCTTTTTACTTGTTTCTAAACCCTCCGTTTTAAATTCATTTAGTAATAAAAATAATTATAACTATTAGTTAAATAAAATAAAAATGGATTATACTAATTAGTTATAGTTTAAATAAAATGAAAAGTAAGTGATGAAATGGATAATGAGCTAGAGGTTTGGAGTGGGTTGGAATGGTCGTTTATTGTTGAAGAAAAAAAATGGGGCTTGGAATGACGGTGGTTTGAAGTGACATGTCATGATAACTAGACAGTCTGGAGTTTAGAGCAAGTTTGTTGTTGTAGATGTTCGCACAAATATTCAATATCGACTTCAACCCTCAACCTTATAGTCTAGGCATCACTTTACACACGTTTATATTTTAAGTCTAGAAGATACTCTACAAGTAATAACGTAGGATTATAAAGTCTCTTGCAATTAAACAAGTAATAATGTAGGATCATAAAGTCTCTTGCAATTATTTTGATCCCGTACGTAATTATACATATATTAAATTTCGAATGAAATGAACAGTGTTTGGTTAGGGCATTTTAGGTATTCAACACAACACACGTGGGGTCTCCTCAGCCTCCACCGCTCTTCATCTTATTTTCTTCTTCCATATCAATACCCAGATTAGACAGGTCCACAGATGAGCGACGGTGACGGAGGAACCGGCGGTGGTCACCGTCCGGCCACCGATCGGTGGTCAAGGTCCGGTGTTTTTGACGCAGCAAACAACGGTAGAAGGCGATGGTGCTTAAGGGTTCTGCTGTGACACTATGACGCGGCAATAATAAACTTCCCTTCAAAGCGACCCCAAAGTAGTGGCGCTGACTTCCGGCCTTCTGCTCCGGTGATCGGCCATGACTTCCGACCTTCCGACTTCCCTATCAGTGTGATTCCTTCACATCTCGAAAGTGCTGCTTCATTCAGGAATAGGTATGTTTGATTTTGTTGAAATTAGTTAGGGTTATGCAAATGGAACAAATACCTTGCTATTTGTTTGATTTTCTTGCAATTTGTTTTGGTTATTGAAGTTATCCTAAACTGATTTGTTTTTTATTGTTCACGGGAACTTTAGGTTTAGAAGGAAATTAGGAATGGAGTCATTGGTGACCTTTATTTGGGTATAATCTTAGGTTTGAGAACTTAATTGTATGTATTATGTATAAAAGTGTGTTTTATGTTTATAATCTTCTTATTTGATGATTTGTTTGAACTTGTGGTTGTTGAAGGTTATGATGGTGGTCTGCAATGGTGACCCATTTCACAAGGTTAGGGTTTTGTTTTCTTGATTGAAGTTGCTTTTTCTTACATGGTGGGTTGTTTAAAGATTGTAACTTTCTACTAGGGTTCAAAGCATGTTTCTCAATCATTGAATCTGTTATTGCGCTTTTTGCTACTTTTTGAAGTGTTTCTCTGCCGCTCTGCGATAGTTTTCTTCTAAAAAACAAAGACAACATCAGGTACTTCTTCCATGTATGCTTAATTTTGTGCAAATTGTATGTGTATTCCAGATTCCTCATTGATTATCACAAGATTCCTCTTATTGGCGAACTCCATTTTTTTATATAGATGAGTGTCTAGCTTAATTGAAGTTAAATATTTTGTCACTTTTTAAATTGAACTGATATGTACTAAACAGGCAGTAGCTAGCGATGGACGATGGTGAAGGTTGGCTGGGCTTTTCTGCTTGGTGGTATGATTTCATTAATTTGGGCAAACTGTTATTTATTTAGTCAGATTTGAACGTTTTTTAGTTTTTTCTGTGGTTGTATGTCAACATATAAAACTTGATTCAGTGTTTTTGTTCCATTCTAATTCAGTAAATTTGCAGTTCAACATCCTATTCCCTAATCTTCGTGTCAATATAATTAATTCGCTCTTGGAAACTAAATATGTTGCTTGAATCTCAGATTAAATTGATGAAAAATAACAAAGGAGTCCATATTAGTTAGACGAAGAGGGAGCTGGCTCAGTTGGTTGACACCGGTAGGACCGTGCGACACAAATTTGGGTATGTCGTTTAATTTTTTTTTATTTAGTACTTCATCGAAATTGATTTATAATAATCATTCATATTTTATCAGCTTGGACATGTAACTTGGGAAACCAAGATGGTGGCTGCATATGATTTGATTGAGATACACCTGACTCCAAAAACATTGCATCAAAATTGATGCTCGAATACTCACCAGGTACCTATAAATACATAACACTAGCATCCCATGATCACTAACAAAAAAAAAAATTGTCTAATAGACTTGTGTGTCTATCCTATAAATATGGCAATGTGATTATATTTCTGTCGTTAAGAGGTTTCGTATCAAATGTGTATGTAATCAATCTATTTTTAATTGCCCTTATCTCATGCATAGAAAGGAGGTGAACTTTATGGTAAGTTAAGAGTTAGCCAACAAGAACCATGATGTCCAGTTAGCTGATTTTGTAGAAAGCAACTTCTTGGTGAACAGTCGTATATGAAGCTGCGGCTGATCAATGATTATGAAGGTTTTGAGGTCACTTGGATATTAGTTGATCGGCTAGGTGTATTGTAAGTGCTATGGTTTTTCAAGTGCTTGACCTTATTTTGGTTCAATTGTAAGAACGCCAGTTTTGAGTCTTATAATATGTGGCTATAATTTTTACTAGGAAGGTGAGCGGGCTCGAATTTCCGTAGTCCCCGCGCAACGCGCGGGCCGAATTCCACTAGTTGTGTTAAAGAAGCAAAAAAAAAAAAAAGAAAAAAAAAAGACGTGATAAGGTTGTACTCTCTTGTTTGAGCCTTTTGTTAAGAAGCCTAAAAAAAAAAAGACGTGATAAGGTAGTACTCTCTTGTATCTGAAGAATTAAACACGTTTTGTTAAGAAGCAAAAAAAAAAAAAAAAAAAAAAAAGTGATAAGGTAGTACCTCTCTTGTTTGGACGTTTTGCTGAAAGAACTAAAGAAAAAGAAACACGGCAGCAATTAATTCAAAGCTACTTTATCAAGTCTATTCTTTTGATCGAAAAAAACAAAACACCATTAATTAGTCCTACATACTCCTCATCTATAAATTTGTGTTATTCTCCACGAGAGTTGTAAAAAAATACCAGTCGTTTGTTACCTTATAGCCTCAGATCGCCTTGAAGAGGCTAGAACAGTCACTTCTACTTCTCATCTTTTAAAGCAGTACTGCCAACAATCATAATGTTGAACTTTCAAACAATGTTGCACAATGTTTCTCTTTTTTTTCTCCTGCTCTGCATTTGGCTACAACAAGAAGTAAATTGCTTTGTTCACCAGAATTCTCCTCCAGGCAAGAATCACTAAATCTATTCAGAATTCAGATAAAAGATCGATCTCTAGATATTGATATATATTGCTCAAATGATGTATGTATGTTATGCAGATTCAGGTTACCTTCGTTTTACATACGAAGCCACTGATTTCTCTCCTGCGAAAGCTTACGATTACATCATTATCGGTGGAGGGACTGCTGGTTGCCCGTTAGCTGCCACTTTATCTGAATCATATTCTGTCCTGCTACTTGAGAGGGGCAGTAGTTTGAACAAGAGCGTTTTATATGAAAGTAATGTCTTTCAGAATATCCTAGCTGCAAATGATAATGATTCACCGGTTCAAACTTTTGTTTCGGAAGATGGTTTACAGAACGCAAGGGCGAGGATTTTGGGGGGCGGTAGCATGATAAATGGTGGGTTTTATTCGAGAGCCGATGACTACTTTTATGATAATGCAGGTATCGAATGGGATATGGGAGCTGTTGAAAGAGCCTACGAGTGGGTAGAAAATAGTATTGTTACTCGTCCAGGACGTTTAAATAGGTTTCAAACTTCTTTCTTTAATGGATTACTCGAATCAGGAGTTGTTCCTGATAATGGGTTCACCTTTGACCACGTTCGAGGAACCAAGATTGGTGGTTCAACATTCAATGATTCGGGGATACGACATGGGGCAGTTGAGCTTCTGAACAATGCCAACCCGGAAAATTTGGATGTGTTGGTTCATGCGATGGTCGACAGGGTGATCTTCTCCACCTCTGACCCTTTAGGTAATTAACCATTCTAGCTTCATGATCTAGTTAGGTTGTTGAAACCAACATTGTTTTTGATATAATTGATATTGACACAAGGCAGAACAATATAAGATGGAATATTGGATTTTAATAATCCAACTATTCCTCGTTGGCTGCCAACAGTCCCAAGAAAAAAAAAATAACAACTGACAGTCCCAACTATTGATATATTTGCCACCAATGGACCCTAACTAACAGAACCCTAACGTCGTTAGTCTCGGGTCGCCGAAAACCGTTTTTGGTCAGAAAAAGGTTTCTAAAGGTCCGATCTAAGTTTACAAAAAGGTCTGGGACAAAAATGTTGAGTTTTATGGCCAAAAACGTTTTTCCAGCGATGGGAGACTAATGGTGTTCGGGTTCTATTAGTTAAGATCTATTAGAGGCCAATATGTTAATAGCTTGGACCCCCGATGGTTAGCGGCCAAAGGTGAATAGTTGTGATTATTAAAATCCAATATTCCATATAAGATTAGAGAAATTCAGAAGAAGAATTGTGATAAATCTAATACCCAAACCATTACATTTTTTAACTTAACAGTGAAAGATTCATGATATATAGAATAGGTCCAACATAGCTAGTAAACCCAAGACAAAAAAAAAAAAAAAAAAAAAAAAAAAAAAAAAAAGCCTAAACAACAAAAGTTTTATCAATTCTCAACCAATATGCTGAAAAATCATTAGGTTGTTGAGAAAAGCATAAAAAAGATAATTTTAATTTATGATTTTAGTATTAAAATTCATCCGCATTTGATAGCTATTTGTATTTTTTTCTTGCATAGCTGCGGTTGGAGTTGCATACCACGATTCAAACGGAAAATATCACATAGTTCATGTAAGAACAAACGGAGAGGTAATTTTGAGTGCCGGAGCCATTGGAAGTCCGCAACTTTTGCTGCTAAGTGGACTCGGGCCAACCTCGAACCTTACATCCTTGAATATTCCTGTTGTTCGGGACCATCCTTTCATCGGCCAGTTCATGGCTGATAATCCACGAACTGGGGTAAATATCTTGCTTCGAGATTCAATAACAGATTTAGGCCTCCGTGTGGCTGGGATTACCGAAAGTGGACCATACATTGAGTCGTTTACAGTCGCCCCAAACACACCTCTCACGAGTATCATACCTTTTGTCGGTTCAGTGGCAATTTTTAACTCAAGTGTGCAGATAATTGGTGGAAAGATTACTAGGCCTAAATCAACAGGTTCATTGCATCTCTTATCTGCATCTAATGTAACAGTTGGCCCAAGCGTCCGCTTTAATTATTACAATCACACCGAAGACGTAAATGAATGCTGGAACGCTGTGGAAGTTATTAGAAAACTGTTGGCTACTCCAACCATGGAAGAGTACAAGTTTGGTGGACAAAATTTCGAATTTCTTGGGTTGCCGTTACCTGAGGAGTCATCTGATTACGAGACCATTGCGAGTTTCTGTCGTGACACTTTGTCCACATTTTGGCATATCCATGGTGGATGCTTGCCTAACAAGGTGGTTGATAGCAATCTGAAAGTCATCGGGGTTGATTCTTTACGAGTCGTCGATGCTTCAACATTTTTTAACTCACCGGGAACAAATCCACAAGCAACCACTATGATGTTGGGCCGGTATATTGGTATCAAAATGCTTGAAGAGAGAGCAGCAAGTCAAGGGCATCCGTTCTTAGAATACATCTAGTGTATTGTATCTGATGTGTCATTTATGTCTTACTTCCGCCTTTTAGTAATATCACGTTAACTAATAAGATTAGTTTAATAATAGATTGAACCCTTTGTGTTGAATGAGTTCGTTACTAGAAAATTCATTTTCTGGAAAATTCTAACATATCGTTCACATTAAAAAGTTAGAACAAACTAGATATACACAAAGTAATAAAATATTAATTTAATATAACAATATATGAGAAAATCATGACATACCTTGTTGTTTGAATTGGTCCTTCAAATTCTACTACGAAGAAGTCCCAAACGTTGCTGCGGAGTATAAAACCGCGAAAAAAGCTAATGTGAGACATTTTAGCGAACCCACATATTTAAGGAGGTGTTGATAACATATGTAACTTTATATTAGAAAAACAAAACATATTTGTCGTTTGATAACATTCAAGACCATAAACAAACAAACGAAACCGTTGCAAACATGTGTTATATGATGACACCATGGATAACATTTAGAACTTTAAGAAAACCGACAAACAAGACATTGTCTGATACGTGCCTAGCCATGTGTTTCTAAACATAACAACATGAAACAAATACATAAATAAAAGTTTAGTTATGTTTCTAGTCCACCCTGAATAACGTTCTTTATGTGTCATAACTAGTTTCCTGCAACATGTATTAAAGTAAAAGTCAACATAAAGTTGCCGAGCATACAAGTTTGATTACATAATATAGTAGTGACTAAAATATGTCTCATATCCATCATGGTAATTTACAAACATTGTTTATTAACATACGGGCGGTACGTTAATCTTGTAGCGCTATTATTGTTAACATAGGCTTGCAAATTAATAAGCATTTAGTACATAAGAGTGAGTATAGCATGTAATAACAAGAATATAACACGTATCATGTTTTTAATGGATAGAGTGTTTATATGAATAAGTTTAATCGTGAGTATGTGACTTGTAATATTGTGTACATGTTGCAAACAAAGTGTGTAAAAAGGAAAATGTGATCGAGTCTCACGGTTTGCATAGTAAATCCATCGTACGTGAGTTGATGCGTTTGAGTGTTTAGAGAAACTGCCGAGTTATCCTACAAGGATTAACGAGGCGTATGAGTTCGACGGAATTTGGAATCAGAATGTAAATGTGAGATGCTTACTTTGTAAGAATGTACATAAAATTTATCATGATGAAACACCCAAATTTGGACACCATGATTAAGTGCTTTTCATAGGCACAAGGTCACCTATCGGAAGTCCAAACATGAGGAGTTCAATTCAAGATACTAAAACCATAACCCTTAACATATATTCATCAACTGGTTAGTGCTTAGTGTTTGGTTGATAGTGATAGTTTATAGATATTTATATAAATGTGTCTGTGTGTGTGTGTGTATATATATATATATATATGTAAGTTCTTTAAGTCTTATGGCCAAGTATTTTCAAGTATGTCAAGCAAGGAGGTAGGATAATTTCCATCCAGTAAACCTCAGTATATATGATTCACCAAAACACAAAATCATCAACTTAGTTGATGATTTCGGTTGGTAATGAATAGAACTTTAAAATAAAATAAAAATACACGTCTAATTCATCAAATAACCGAGCGAAACTCAAAACTAGACTTGTGCATTCCAATCATGGCAAATGTTAGGAGACTTAGTGTAGTTTGGACACATTATTACTAGTAAATGTGCTTGATGACTTAGGTTAGTTTGATTTTGCACCTCAATCTTTCTGAAATGAAGCCCCAACTCAAGTCCATCAACATGCAAGTTAGGTGGGAATAAGGTTGAGTTCATGTTGTAAGGAAAAGTTGCAAAAGATAAATGTTTTACAAAAAGCATAATTTAAATCTAACTTTGGACCTCAAATATGGTGGTGTTAACTTAGTTTACCATGGTAAACTTGTGTAAACATTTCTAGAGGTTATTAAGTGGAATGGAAGGAAAAAACAAGAAGAAATGATAAAGAAAGTAAGTTGAAAGCTCACTTGAACACTTAGAGCTTTCTTCCCAACTTAGAGAATTTCTTGATGATTTTGGAGTGTTTGAGAGTAATTTGGCGTTGTGGAAAGTGAAAATATGTCAGAGGAGGCTTGGTTTTATAAGGAAAATTAGGGTTTGTGTTTTAAAGAGGTTAGAAGGTGATTAGAGGTAAAAAGAGGTGGAAAAGGGTGAAACCCGATTGGGAGAGAAAACATGATGCGGATCAACCCTGCTCGCACCACGCGACCAGGTAAACCTTCCCTGTTGCGTGGCGCGACGGGTAGTGTAATCTAATCTTTGGTTTTTGTTCAACTTTGGTCCCTGCACTTGGTTTTAAGGTTTTTTATGTTGTTTTCTTGTGTTTTAGCTTGTTTTAAAGCATAGAACGTGTTTGTAAGTATGTGATGATTATCTTGTACGTATGATCAATAATTCAAGTGTATAATAAGTGTTGGTTTGCATGTAAATGTGTATTTGACAATTGATTGCATAAGACATAAGTATGAGTTTAACAAGACATAAACATGAGTTTCCATTATGATCAAAGTCTCGGATTAAAAGTTTGGAAGTGAAATACGAAAACAACTCGAATACAAGTTTCAAAAAAATAGAAATGTGAATACAACTTGCTAAATATGGAAAGTACAGAAATGCGAAGTACTTCTTGGGGTTTGAACACCCTTAAACGTTGAATGAACGTTGTTGATTTCTTGAGGTAAGTCTAGACGATACGCACTTGCCAATTCTCTCGAGAATCATGAAAGGACCTATAAAACGAGGGGCGAGTTTGCCTTTCTTACTGTAACGAGCCTCAAAAATATTCCTGATGACAACCTGTAATCAAAACCCCAAGTGCACGCGACGAAACTTGTAGTACTCAATCAAAAAACTTAGCGGTTACGAAAACTTGACGGTTGATGAACCAACCCACACAAAAGTACCCTTACTAAACTCAAAACTAAAAACCGAACCATTTAGGATCAAGACCCCAGCAAACACGAAAAGAACCAGCACAAAAATCGAGAAAACACATGATTTGGCGTAGAAGGTGGCCGAGGACACGTGTCACCATGGCCCGACACATGTCCAACCTACCTAGGACATGTGGGAATTTTAGGCCAGGTGGACCTCCCTTGCACCACGCAGGAGAGACCCTGTCCCCTCCCGCGACGCGCGGGAGAATCAAACCTGGCTATATAAAGGCAAGGTCTGGGACAGAATCATTCGCACCTTTTCGACTTCTGAATCGATCCTCTGAACTTTCGTATCTCTGTCTCTTTGTATTCTCGTATATTAAACCCTAATCACTGAAATGATACATTGTCCGATTGATCAATAAACTAATCAAACGGATGCCAAAGCACTGCCTGTATAACGCTATACTTTGTTAACTACGGTGTGGTTTGGATCTCGTGATTCTCGTTAAAGTTTGAGTTGGGTTTGTACATTAATACGAATTACATTTTGTGAAATTAAGGGTTAGAATCAGAAGGCTTAAAAATTCACTGATAAAGTAGATGCTTAATTATCAGAAGACTTGGAGCTATAAACTTACTGTTAATCAAAAGGCTTAGAATCAGGAGGCCTATTAAATCAAAACCCTAATTTTGCAAGTGAGTTAATCTTATTTTCTTAAAAGATTTTTAAAACCCTAAATGTTTTCCAAGTTGTATTTACAGTGATCAAGTTTCTGTATTCTTAAATTACTGCGGGTATATGGGGTTTTGCATACATTACTTGACACTCGTTGCTATTGGACAAAGAGTTAGCCAACTGTGATATGACCACGGTCGCCGAAATAGGATGTGTGACAAATACTGATTTAAGTAACTGAAAGATGAAACAAATGTAAAAACCGTTGATGCTGTAAATTACAATACCGTGTCTTTTTATATAAATGAATGAACTCACTTGTATTTCCTGCTGATAAAATATTTTTAAACGCGTGTTAGGTGATTACAGTATGTTGGAATAAGAGTTGTGATACTGCACCGAAAGGCTTAAAGAAGTGGTTTATTTTATGAATTAAATTAAAAAAAGTTGTTTTATGTATTCGGGTTTATCCCCTATTAAAGCAACCTTTGTAAAACATAAGTTTATCCTCATCTGTTTAATAAATAAAAATCCGGTGTTTCTAAACTCTGATATTTTTCTTAACTCACGATCCTGATGAAATCTCCGCTGCAATATTTTCAAAATCACCATCGGTACCACTTGATTGTTCACAGCTCCCATCCGGGGTATGGTCGGGGTTGTGACAGAAGTGGTATCAGAGCCACTAGTTTAAGCAATTAGGTGTGGTGATAATACCTAAGCTTAAACGAAAGAGTTAGGAAATTGCTATTACTGGTAGCACCCAGGATAATATTTAGACTTGAACTTAAGAAAAATGCCTTAATATAAGTTTCGAGATAAGCTAAATTACTTGCATAGATATAGTGTGATGGGTGTTGGTATGCCGTCGGGATAATGGCTAGAACATTGCGAGTACGGTAAATATGCGATAACACTTGGCCACTATTATATCTTATTTATTGGTACTACTCAGTTCTTGAATATGAGCGATTCTGTGAATACTAGATTCCTTGTTTCTTGATGAAAGCCTTAATAAAAGATGCACTTTTAAAATCATGCGATATTTTCTTCCGTGCGATTGACTGTTAATGAATATTATAATCTTATCCACACTTACGTATAATGCATGTTGACCTCAAAT
The DNA here is from genome assembly GCF_002127325.2 of Helianthus annuus. Lineage (NCBI taxonomy): Eukaryota > Viridiplantae > Streptophyta > Magnoliopsida > Asterales > Asteraceae > Helianthus > Helianthus annuus. The sequence goes on from NC_035435.2 coordinate 36,988,567, forward strand.
GTTACTGGTTGACTCCTGTGACATGGGGTGCGTCCGTATGTCAACTTGAAGAGTCCATGAATGAGGAGCTTACACGTGTCCAACAAAGGTGATGTGTCGACGGCAGACTCCTCCCATGTACTTGGCAGACTCCTCCCATTGTACTTGGCAGACTCCTCCCATTATATTTGGCCGACTCCTCCCATGTACTTGGCCGACTCCTCCCATGTACTTGGCAGACTCCTCCCATTATACTTGGGAGACTTCTCCCATGTATATGGCAGACTCCTCCCGTATACTTGGAAGACTCCTCACATTGGCTCGACTGACTCTTCTTCCTAACGGCTTGGCGGACTCCTCATATTTTGTTTGACTCCTCCCATTGCTCGGCTGACTCCATACATTTCTATTTAATTCTATCAAATATTTATATCTATTTAATATAACATTATAACATAAAACATTATAACATAACTTAAAAATTAGAAATATAACATAAAACATTACAACATAACTTAAACATTACAACGTAACTTAAATATTACAACCTAAAAAGGTGACATAGGATGTTATTAAGAAAAGAGGACACTTAAATATAAATTTTCAAACTTTCAAACACAGAAAGGCGTTCAATAGGTGTAATTATATAGCAAATTGAATTTAAATAATCCAAATTTTCTCAATTTGGCTGTAATAATCCCATCTCAATTATATCCTGATAATAATCCGAATTGGTCCACTTTTGGTTGATAATAATCAGCATTAAAAATAGCTTAACGGAGTTAATTTTTTTTTCTGAATTACAAACTCATGTTTTAGGGCTTTTGATTAGAATGAGCATAGGAGTTGATTGATGTAAAAATTTACCTCAAAATATTGTCGTTAAAAATTATATTTGACTGTCTTCTTTTTATTTTTTTAATAACATGCTATATCACGTTAATAGGTTGTAATATTTAAGTTATAATGTTTAAGTTATGTTGTAATGTTTTAAGTTATATTGCTAATTTTTAAGTATTGTTCTAATGTTTTATGTTATAATGTTATATTAAATAGATACAAATATTTGATAGAATTAAAAAGAAATGTGAGGAGTCAGCCGAGCAATGGGAGGAGTCAGGCAAAATATGAGGAGTCCGCCAAGCTGTTGGGAAGAGTCAGCCGAGCCAATGGGAGGAGTCTGCCAAGTACATGAGAGGAGTCTGCCAAGTACAATGGGAGGAGTCTGCAAAGTACAATGGGAGGAGTCCGCCGTGGACGCATCACCTTTGTCGGACATGTGTAAGCTACTCATTAATGGACTTTTCAAGTTGACAGACCGACGCATCCCATGTCGTAGGAGTCCGTCCAAGAACGCAGGAGGGTAATATTTTAGTAATTTTGGTTCATCAAGTGACATTTTGGTAATTTTCACTTTGAATAATTCTGTTTTGATAGCGAAGTCATTTTTGTGAAAAAGATTGAAAAGGAATCAATTCCAGGATGTTGTTGATCTAAAATAACGTTTGGTGTGTCATTAATTTTTGATAAGGAGAACGATGAAGTTTGAATCGGAAAGATGAATAAGTTTTGAACGGATTCCATAGAATTTGACTGTTTGTTGAGTTGCAGAACTGAATTGATATTGGTAGTTGTATTGTTAAACGAAAAAGAAGATAGCAGTTTGAAAGAAGTTGTTTGAACTTTCGAAAAGAAAAAAATATTATATACGACAGGTGGTTTGTGTTAGAAAAGAAAAAAATGAAAGGTTTGATATCAGTTGTAATAGATATGTGTCATAAAAGGTTTTTAGGTTTTTAGTTTATAGAAATTAATAATAAATTGAACTGGTGATTGACATTTCAAAGGAAAATATTTTTAAAATTGATTGAAATGAAGACATTATGATTATCTCTTTTTAGTTTAAAAATAAAAAATATACAATTATTATTATTATACATTATATATATTAATTAAAATTAAAACTTGTGATAAATAGTAGATCACAATTTTTATATATTTATGTGTTATTTTTAGTAATAAATAGTAATAGATAAGTTTTAAGTATTTTTATTTTTTATTGGTTATATTTTATTGATTATTTAATTTGCTTTTTGGTGTTAAGTTTTTATAAAAAAAATAAAAATTAAATAAATAAATCCGTGTCTATGTTTATTTATTTTTTAACATTTCAAGTTATTTGCCTACGCGTTGTGATGGTATGTTACCGCGTTCATTAGATCGGAATCGGTTTGGTTCGTTACTTTACCAAAACGATACATGCACTTGGTATAGAAATCAACACATGTTTTACATTGCCGAAAACGATAAAAACAAACATCAGTACTAGCATGGATGTTGTTCATACGACACCCATCGGTTTAGAGTGTCACGGTACTGGTAGGGATGTGCAAAAAACCGAATTAACCGAACCATAACTGAGTTAACCGAAATAACCGAACCGAAAAAACCGAACCAAATAAAAAATCGATGGGTCGGTTAATGGTTTTTTTGAAAACCGAAAGTAGCGGGTCTGTTATGGTTATCATTTTTTCCATACCCACCATAACCGAACCGAACCGACATGTAATAAATCTTTGTAGGATTTAAGACTTTTCCCCATATTTTTAATATTTGATGTTTTTGACTGAAGATTTTTAGTACTTATGGGTTTTTCATATCATTTTATGGTTTTGGTTGAAAATTTATTTGAATTTATGGAATGTATCATATCACTTTATTTGAATATTTGATCATAATTGGTATTAATATTATAGATTATATGTATTTTTAATACTATGTAATATACTAATATATACAAATATGCAATAACAATTATCAAGTTAAAAAAATTAAGCTATTTTAGCTAAGCTAAATACACGGTTAACCACCCATAACCGACCCGCTATAACCATTAAAACCGAATAACCATAACCACCGTAACCGATCGGTAATGGTTGGTAATGGTTATGGTTATCCAATAACTGACATCGCGGTTATGGTTATGTTTTTTGATCAAAACCGACCCAAACCGACCCATGCACACCCCTACGTACTGGTAGCGTTATTGATGTTCGGTATGGTAGGGTAGCATTACAATGTCAGTTTATCAAAAGAAAAAATATATAAATAAACTCCTAAACCAAAAATGATGTTCTTTAGTTAGGTATAATACTGTAGCGATATAGTATCAATTAATCAGAATGAAAATGAAAATAAATAAATGTTGGTATCGATACAAATGTTGTTCAATTAATCAGAGTGAAAATGAAAATAAATAAATGTTGGTATCGATACAAATGTTGTTCAGTCGGTTCCGGTTCGGTTTGGTATGATTGCGGCACAATATTCGTTATATAAAAATGAGTGAATTGCAAGTTTTGTCCTTTATCTTTATATCACTTTGCAGGCGCTGTCCTTTATGTTTAAAATTGACGAGTTTTGTACTTTATGTTTTCAAATCATACACGTTTTGTCCTTTAAGCCAAACTCAGTTAATTTTTTCTGTTAAATCTGATCACTCAAGAGCAATTTGGTCTTTTTACCAATTACTTTAACAATAAGTTAATAATTAAAACAAATTTAAAAAAAAATATATATTTATATATAAAGAAACACCTCTCTCTAGCTCTCCTCAGCCACCACCAACAACCACCTCTGGCCACCACTGCACAACCAACAACCACCTCCGACCACCACCCTCAACCACCTCCGGCCATCACTACACCGTTGTGAAACCCCACAGCCACCAATGATACTTGATTAGTATGCAGTTGTAATTGGCCTATCAGTTACACAATGATAATTGATTAAACTGAAACCAATAATGATACTTAATTAAACCGACAGTGAAGTAAAAACATTTATGCAACTGAAAGTGATTTAAAATTAAACAAATCCAAAAGTATCCCAAAAAGATGCAAGTGATTTAAAATCAATGATGCTTGATTATTATAGTCATAACTCACTTTAATTGGCCTAACTGGTAACGGACAAAAACAAAAGTATCCTAAAAACCTGAGCCTTCAATAACCATCATCAACAGAAACGACAATTTTTGACATTAAATTGGCAAAGCTTCTCCATTTCATTTGTAACCGGCCTGCAACACAACCACAACCACCTACAACACAACCATCGCTACACCGCCGTGAAACCCTAACATTCGTGAAACCCCACTGATTAATACTTTGAATGGCGAAACCGTAACTGTTGCCCGGTTTTGCATCTACAATCGTCTAAACATTGAACGATTCACCCTCGTTACTTGTAGCTGCTATGATGATTTGGTCTGAAAACCCCTAATCGCCGTCTCACCACCATCCACTGGGTGGTGGTTGGAGTGTTGCGGTGGCTAGGGGGTTGTTTGTCAGGTGTAGAGCAGTGGGTGGTGGTTGTACTCGATAGGGTGGTGCTGTGGGGTGGATGGTGGTGGTGGTGGTGGGGGGTGGATAATGGTGGTTGTGTGTGAGAGAGATGTGGTGTGAGAGAGATGTGAGAAATCAGAGGGAGAGATAGTGAATGAGAGAGAGAGAACACTTTATTTACTGAAACTTTTTTTAAAGTATTTTTTTATTTTTAAAAAATGTTGGCTATTTTTATTATCTACACAATTAGTCCCTGTAAATATGAATTGACAAAAATGTCCTCTTGTGCAAAGCACATGACCAAATTTAACTGAAAAAACTAACTGGGTTAGGCCTAAAGGACAAAACGTGTATGATTTGAAAACATAAAGTACAAAACTCGTCAATTTTAAACATAAAGGACAGCGCCTGCAAAGTGATATAAAGATAAAGGACAAAACTTGCAATTCACTCTATAAAAATTTATATCGCAATGTTGAAAAAATAAATAAACATAGAACGCAAACCAATTGAATCGATATTAAATGAACAACATAGGTCCCGTATCGATATTCGTTTTTTGTTTCCGAACGATGTAAGGTTTTCTCTTTTGATCACTATAGGCTATTGCAAGTACAAGTATTCTAAGCGCGAAGGAAATCTCACTAGTTATACATATGATTTCTAAGTGGCCATGAACAGTAATTGAAAATTTTTGAGAATTTGTTTTTTAGTAGTTTTAAATTTATTAGTTAATTAATAGTGGTTGTTTTACTATTTTTTATTATTTTTAATGTATGTATTGTACTGTACATATGATTTCTAAGTGGCCATAAACAGTAATTGAAAAATTTTTAGAATTTGTTTTTTAGTAGTTTTATATTTATTAGTTAATTTATTAGTATTTGTTTTATAAAATACTAATTTGTTTTTTAGTTAATTTATTAGTATTTGTACCAAAAATTATAAAAACAAACATTGTACCGGCACCAATGTTGTTTGAACAATGGTTCAGATTGTCACGCTAATGGTACCAATATTCATTTATCGTCACAGATATAGTTATATAAATGAAAGTTTTCGAAACCAAAAACCATAAAAATGAATTTAGGTATCGGTACCGATGTTCCGTGTGGTAGCGATACAGCGTCAGCTTATCAGCTTATCGAAAGAGAACAATAAAATAAATATCGGTACCAAAACCATTGTTGTACGTCCGGTTCAGTACGATAGCGGTACGATATCAGTTATCAAACATGACACCATAACAATGAATACATACCAGTATTGATGTTGTCCAGTTCAGTTTCGTACGGTATGGTAGTGATACGGTGTCAGGTTCTCCAAAGCAAAAGCAATAAAAATAAATACAAGTATCGATGCAAATGTTGTTCAATCGGTTTGGTATGATAGCAACATAGTGTTCATTTTCAATAAGAACAAATCAATATAAAATGAACAACATCAATATCGGTATCGATATTTGTTTTTATTGTTTTCGATCGATAAAAGATTTTCTCTTTCGATTACAATAACAAGTGTCGATACTATATCGAACCAGACTAATACCAATTGATTTCCGCCGCGAAGCGCGGGAGAATATAACTAGTTCTTATTATTAGGTATTTCAAGGTATTAAATTGATTAATGTCGTTCCTACTTGTGTACTTTGTTACTTGACTAATGTTCAAATTATATATAGGATTGTATTGGATGTATTGACGGTACACACATAGGGGCTTGCATCCCAGAGAGTCAGCAACTACCTTATATTGGTAGAAAAGGGGTGCCAACTTTCAACGTAATGGCAACATGTGATTTCGATATGTGTTTCACATTCGTATCAATCGGATGGGAGGGATCAGCACATGACACGCTTGTTTTCATTAACGCGACCCAAAATAGTAAATTCAACTTCCCACGACCACCTGAAGGTAATATTTCGAATTACTTACACATATATTTGGAATTGTTTCATGTTACTTTTAATAAATTCTAACGCCTTTTGTTTTTCAACTCCTTTATCTGGTAGATATTATTTGGTTGATAAAGGATATCCAGATAGAAAAGGATACCTTGTATATATTGATTTCGAGTGATTATGAATAGTAACTTTATTTTTATAATAATATATAGTTTTTATTATTTTATTATTTAATATATTATAACAGTTTATTATAATATTTACTTTAATAACATATTTTTCTTTTTTTAAACATATATTTCCTTTACCTTTTTTTAATAATTATTTTTTTTCGTTTCTTAAATATATTAATTTATCGATAAATAACTCTTTTCAAAACTTAAGTACGTAGTTGTGCTTGATTTCTTTCCCTAACATTCCGTTATAAGTTTTGTTAAAACAAGGTTATACTCAAAATAAAGTATTTATTTGGTATAATAAAACGGTACGATGATAAACTAAATCGTTCTAATGGTTTGGCTTTCTAAACAACATGCTTTATTTTCAAATCACGTTTGTTTTACATTATTATTTGTTCGATTTCGCAGCAACGCGCGATATAAAAAAACTACTTCTTATAATATCACAAGTGACGTATTATATGTTTAGTTGTTGTGATTAGTTATTCCAAGAATAAAGAGTAGAGAAATTTAGTGTTTGATAGCGATAGCATGTATAAAATAAAATAATTTTAAAAAAAGATTTTTTTTCCCATATTTGATACATTGGACCGTGATTTGTGTTGGAATTTTTTTTAAGAATGTATATTGGATTGTGAAATTTTTGGGCCGCGTAGTATAAAATTTTTGAGCTGAATTTTGGTGTGAACCAAGATTGGTTTAGTGAGTTGTGTTTTTGTTGGACTGAATCTACAGTGGGCCTTTAATAATTGTTCATTTGGGCCGGGTAAACTTGTTTTGTACAATTGAGCAGAATTTTGGATTTCAAGGCGAACCAAGAGTGGATAAGTGGACTGGGTAGTACACTTGGGCTGTGAATTTTGTATTTCGAACTACAAGCGTTTTTTAACCGGGTTTTTAATTTACAAAATTTTCGAGTTTTGACTATTCGGGTTCAAGAGAATACAAATATCTTTACCGATAGAAAAACAATGTCGATAATGAAAAGACAAGAGGGCGTTATTAAAACAAGAATTCAATATGTTTTCAATGATTGAAGGTGAAACTCTGCAAGAGTTTGTTAAAAGATTTCGCATTCTTGTTGTTGAAATGAAGAAATCAAATACTGAATATGAAGAAGATTGGTATACGGAAAGATTGTTGGAGGTGTTACCAAGTGCTGAATGGGAAACATTTGCATTAAATCTTCAACCTAATTGAAAAGAATATTCAAGACTGACTTTGGAGAAATTGATAGAAAAATTGGAAGCACATGAGCTTGAAGTTAAAAAGATTAAAAATGATGTCTAATATTCTACCACTAAGGCTTTATGTCTAGAATCAGAGATTGTCCGATAAATGTCAAAGCAAAGGCTATGTCATCAGAGATTGCCTGAGATTGTCTGATAAATTCAAGGAGAGGATCGTCGGATGAGTCTCGGGGGGGGGGGGGGGGGTTAAAGAAAACTGAGAAAAAGAAATATGTAAAGAAGATGGTGAACATTAAAGAAAAGCCCAAAGAATGTAAAGTGAAATTATCACAAGGGCAGAAAAATAGATTGTGAAAGAAGAAGAAGAAAGTTAGAGAGTATTTGAAGAAGATTTTGTCCTCGGATACAGCAGTTGGTTCAGATAAAAGTTCTGAAGAATCGTTTTGCTCTCCAAAGAATGATCAGTCAAGTAAAACGAATTCATCAGATTTCTGAGGACATAAGAGAAAACGGTGGAAAAGAAAATTGTTCATCAAACAGTTGCAAAACCAAAGCAAGTTTGGAAAGATAAGGTTTTGAATGACTCAGAATAAATTTTGAAACTGTTTGATGACAAACGAGATTGTGAATGGAATAATGTTTCTTATTTTGATGTATTTGGTCAACCTAAATCCAGTATGGATTGGTTTCCAATTTAAAACTGATTAATGTTTATTTGAATGCGCAGGATAATCAGGCTTCATACAAACGTCTATTCAAAAGCACAGGTTGTTCATGCAGAGTTTGAGAAGATGAATAATGGGAAAGAGATTAAAATTTTGTTTTCCACACAAACAAAATGATAGTCTCGCGTCACATTCATAAAAATTCGTTGTTTGGTTAAAATGGAAGATTTTTATTTTTTTTTATTTCAAAAAGATGTTTTCAATTTTAGGGGAGGAATAATTTTAGAAATTGTCAAAATACAAAATTTCTGTAAAATTGAAAAAATCATTTCATAATCATTTCAGATAGATAAATTTTTTTGAAAAAACCAAAAACAAGAGAAAATCTCAAAATCTTAAAAACATTGAAAAATGAAAAATGAGATTGGTTGTGTAAAAAGAGGAAATGATAGTAAATCAGTGGACTATTAGTGCATGCTAAAGAATTGTAGTGTTTAAAATGGTTAAACAATCTCACTAAAGATGTGTCGGTAGACTCAACTAGACTAGTACTTTTGCGAAAATGATACAAACTAAATACAAAAGCCTAGTTCTAGTGGGAAACGTGGTTGAAAGCATAGTACTTTGTTTTGTCCTTCGTGTCTGTGTACATACTCGGTAAATTGCTGAATGCTGAAAAGCATAATAGCCGGTTATTTTGTGAACTTTCAGAACTTACTAAAAAGGTTAATGTGATTGTGTTTTCATTTTGCAAAGATTTAGATTTGCTTTATTTCTTAATTTTGTTTAAACATTGGACATCCTCGTCGTATATGAAAGTATCGAATTGGATGTAGTGCCTGAATGTTTCTGCTTTATTTTACTTGGTGTTTCGTTTAAATCTTAGATCACCTCAGCATATAAGCATATATATGAGAATATTGAACTGGTGGTTAAGATCTAAACAATTTCAACTTGTTTTTATTTCTTGTTTTGTTTAAACTTGGACTTTATTTGCGTATCGAAAGATCGACCTGATTGTTAAGTGGACAACAATATCGAAAATCTATGTGAATTCTTTAAATTGAGTGTTTCATCAAGATCAATGGTGCAACTGATATATCTCTTTAAACTTAAACTGATATGATCCTCTAGCACGTTTTCTCACAAAAAATATAATATGTAAATATTACATTTCAGTTTGTTTACAATTTTGCATTCTATATACAAAATCAAAAAAGTTTTTTTTTTTTTTTTTTTTCAAAATCTTCCATGGAAACCTGATAATTTTGAATGTGAGCCGGACCAACGAGACTGTTGAGAAACTGTTTGTGTGTGGATACGTGTGTTAATTCTTAAAAGTAAAATCTTAGAGATTCGGAGCATCATTCAAGGGTGAGATTGCGTTTTCTCTTGAAGATGTTATCCGAGGTAGATCAACACTTAACCTCACAGATTTCTAGCTATGTCCAAGGGGGAGATTGTTAGTGCACTATTGGTGTGGCCATAGTTGAAATCTAATTGTACTAATTATGTCAAATATCTTGAGTCTATATTATACCGTACAGAGGCTTTGCTAGCTTTCACTAGGTAGCGTTAAGATACGTCAGGATTTGGAACATCACGATACAAAGAGAGCGGGCATGAACGGAAATTAAGTCATCACAATCTTGTGATGACATCACAATTATACATCACAATTCTACAAGATCATTAAATCATCATTATACATGTATGGTAATATGGAAGTCAACTAGTAACATTTGAGGTCAACATGCATTATACGTAAGTGTGGATAAGATTATAATATTCATCAGCAGTCAATTGCAAGGAAGAAAATATCGCACGGAAGAGAATCGTTTCATTCATACGGACGTCATCATATGTAAAGCATTCAAGTTCTTCCGCTCAATGATACACCTCCGTAAAGAACATGTCCGCACAAGATCACAACTTAAAGAACACATACGGATCCGATCTAGAATAGGCTGTGTGTGTGTCGTAGAGTCGAAACTCTGGTTGTCATCAAAGCTTAATAAAACTTTGATTATTTACGATTGTGTAACGATTACAATTCAGTTTAACAGATTTCGCACGTTAAACCGAGCTAATTGCAGATCTTGTGTTTGATGACGATTCGATCCTACTCTCACATCGAGCATCTCGAAGCCTTTCGCTTGCTTTCAACCATTTATTTTCCTTTTTTAATTAATACACTAAAAAGAAAAATAAAATATAACAATTCTACGAAAAAAATTTCTTTTATACTAAGTCACACACCTCACAAGATTGTTCGCTCAACACTCTAGCCGATGATTATGTTTAACTGAACACTCGAGTCAAGATGAACCAAGCAAATATCATAAGCTTGATAAGTATCGAATCATCAACCACTTAATACTTAATGAAACAAGTATCAAGAGGTCTTTTATTGGGTTATAATGTAGGCCTGGGTAAGGTGTGGATTATTTGGGGAGAGTGGTTAAAATGGGTAGCAAAACTATTTTTAGTTTCAAAAATAGTTTTAAGGGTTTTCATGACTTGGTAAAGGACCTGTGCACTAGCTAAGTCAAGTTATGACCGTATTTGATTTCAGATTATAATCTCGCCTGTAATTGCTATATACGAAGTAGAAAAAGCTATACAATATGTAGTATTTTTTTAATCCTGCCATTTTGGGTGAGGTCCTCAGAGGATAGATAGTCATGAAAAAACGTTTTATTTTTTAAAACTATATTTTTATTACAAATGGGTTTTTAGAAGAGAAAATATTTTGAGGTTCCGGTGGGGGTTTTTGTTTAGTTTGGATTCAAGAAATGAAAAGGGAATTTGGCTCAAAGTTGGCTAACTAGTGGGAATATGTAGAATGGGTAGACATAAATTCGTATACGCCTGTCAAGTTCTAAATTTCCAGTAACATTAGACTATCACACTTATTAAATAAATGATGAAGCATATATATTTTTTTGGGTTGTGCTCATTAGGCTCAAATCCTCACATGGAAAAGGTGGGAAGTAGTGTGATTTTTATATAAAAGAAGATTTTATTGTTTCTACTTGTTATACCTAAAAGTTTCCTTTTATATCTACAAATTAAAAACGTTTTCTGGTCTTTAGCGTTTGAAATGTGTTTTTGATGCTAGTTTCTTTTGTACAGATTGATTTTTTACAAAAATAAATTTTATTTATGTATAAATTGAAAAATTTTGGGGGTAACAAAGCGGTTCCAAGAGAGTTTGTGAACGCTTGGTTTAGTAGATTTTCAATAGATTCAAGCCTTTTATTTTTAAACTTGTGTTTCCTTCCCCATGCTTAACCAAAGTCATATTTATTGTAGGATAACGTAAATAAAAAGTACAAAGAGGAAAAGAAAAAGACACCCTTTTGTTTGAAGTCTAAGCAAATCTGAGAGACGAATGCCTAAAAGTCACCTCGATTTGTCACCTATTAACTATAATCTTCTACAAGCCAATCCACACAACAATATATTTAAACAAAACAAGCATCCTAATATTACCATTGTTTAAAACATACCAAGTCATCAAACATAAACATATATTGTCTAAAAAAAATAAAAGTAGTCTAGATGCAAAAATAAATAAATAAAGTTGTTCAAATGCAAGGAAAATAAATTATTCAACAAAACAAAAGCATAGATCAGTTAAGGCTCACATAAGGATCACCACCATTATCTTAACCCATAAAGAATCCACCTCGACCCGTCACTTGTCATCATCCTCGTCATCATCAGCCTCCTCCTCCTCTATCTTTGTTGTGTACTGTGTATAGAATGCCCGACCATATCAATGTGAAACATCCTCTCGGAAAAAGGTGAAAATTAGAATCAACGACATCGAACCTATGGCTAATGTTTTCCGCCATGACATAAGTTTGTTGGGGTTGGCAGATAGACTACGGTATGCTAGTCAATAGATCCATCATGCTAGGGAAAACAGACCCATATTGAGTCTGATAAGAGGGGCTAGCTCCTTGGCTGGAGGATGTGGGGAAAGTAGGTGGCTACTAGTACTGGGTCATATCCTCCTCCATGTGAACAACTGGGTGGTCCCATTCCCAAATCTTTCTATACCTATCCTTAAACCTATATGACCCATCGGCTAGCTAGGTCACAATCCCTAATTGTGTATAGTGTGCTAAGTCAACAAGGTGTGGCTTAACTCCCCTAGTTAGTCCTTGTGGCATGGCTATAGCTACCTGATATTTCCTATATAAATAGGCAATCATGGGACCGAATAAGATGGAGGTGGACTCACCTTCTTTTGAATTCATATCAAGATGATGGCACCATAGGTAACTTAGGTTTAAGGGGATTTGGTACGCAAGAATGTAGAGGATGAATAGTTATCTCAAACTAACTACCACCTGAGTTCCCCCTTTGAGTGAGGGAGTGGCTAAGGTTTCGATGGATCTACATGAGGGGTGGGTCTCAGATTGATGTGCTTTCTAACTTACTCGAGTTGTACTCACCTGAAGCTATCTCGGCCCAAAACTGCATCCTAATTTGACCAGGTCTTCCTCTGTCAGGCTAGTCAGGGAACTAGATTAGCTTCCCAAAAATAGTTCTTCACGGGAATATAACGCCAAGGCTACCCCAAATTTTGGTACCGATTTTTCAACCAATTTAGTCCCGAGTCTAAATTGCACATTTCCCTTCTTGTGTATCTGAGACTTTCATATGAAAAGCAGAAGAAAGGAAAGAACTCGTATGTACATTCATTAATGCACCTTTTATCAATCTCCAAAAACCTTCTTAGTTGGGGTGGAACCAACTCCATTTACCTCCCCATTTGCCCGAGTGCCTCTAGAGCCTCATAGCACATGATCCTCGGTGCTTATTCCCATCGCTTTAACAAGACATTGAGCCTTGCTCGACACTCATATTCATTTCTTCTTGGGAAATGCAACCAAAGATGGTCATAGAAAGCCATACAAAAAAATTTATTATCAAAACCCGGTGAAAACAAAAAAAATGATGTGTCTCGAGTCTGCAGAAATTCCGAAGTTGTTCAAGAAAATCCTGACCAAGATTTTCAAATTTTTTTAGGAGAAAGTAAAGCAACCAATATAAATCAAATTCCCATAGTCGGTTTTTCCATATCACACCCCGTTTTTCCTAGAGTGGTTCAAATGGGTTAAGAAGAAATCAACCAAATCGGGTCTAAATCTGCAAAATTTATGGGTGCATGTTATTTCTAATCATTAATCTATATCTAAACATCAATGTTCATCAACAATTTTGGTCAATTTGGGTTATAAATCAAATTCCCCAATTTTTCCAACCGTAACTTGAATTTGATGAAGAACAAGTGTGTAGATCCATAAAAGTTAAAGATGGAACGCATACATTGATAATGAAATCGACAAAAAACTTTTGAGGAGCACATGGTGGTCAAGAGATTAGAGGATCCAAGACAGAAACAGGCATGTGTGAGTGACAAATGACTTTGAAAGTGACCCTTTTAACCCAAACCCGGTTTTGAAGTTACTGTTGCGGAGACACAGGGCGTGTCTCTGGGGACATAGGGCGTGTCTCAAAAATTTTATTTTTTTAATACGTTTAGGGACTTATTTTTTAAAGGACATTTTAATTTTATTTTTTTTTTGAAAAATTATAATAATAATATCTTTAAGTTTTTACTTGACCTATTTTCCCCTTGCCTAGTTTTGCGAAGGAAGTTTTCCCTTTGTTTTATCTCGTCTGTGACAACCCGAACTTCCAAGGTCAGTGCCTTTTTAGTCACGTAACCCCTGTTTTCTCATCGTTTGCTTTTACCCCCTGCGATAGTATAAATTGTTACAAACGTGTGTGACTTTAATAAACTTACTAAATGAAAAATCCGGTTTAATATGGTTGAGTGTTTAGTGGGTTAGTTTTAGTTTATAGAGTTATGTAGATAGGCACCTACATCTCGGTTACCTCATAATTTAACAAACCGAACCACTTGAAGCCCAACCCACCTCATGTATTGATTGGCATGCACTCCTCTCCTTCGGCCCATAACAATCAGAGTGCAAAACCGAGCCCACACACCCCTTAAGCCCACATGTCCTTATGTGTATATTGATCCCCTATATGATGATCTTGTTTACGTGCTTCGCATGATTGCATTCATGATAAAATTCCAAACCCTAAACACCTCTACATACAGCCGACACCCTTGTGCTTCTTCTCTCTCTCTCGACTGAACTCCAGCGACCAGAGCATAACCCGGCCGGCGTCGTTTCTTCCGACGCCCACACCCCACCCCTCCTGTTTCTTTCCGGCGAAGTTTCTCCGGTGAAACTTCTACACAGCCGACTGCAGCGGCAGAGTTGGTAGGTTTGCTGCTGACGACTATGTTGATGATGGATCGATGATATTGATGATGGCCTACGAAGATTTACGGCGGCGGCGACAGTTTCCCAACCTTCCTTTACGGTTTCGAGTGATGGTGTAAGGTTTCTCGACAAGTTTCTCTGATCGTTGACGATGTTCGAAGATGATGATGGAGCCGACGGCAGCGGCGGCCGCCGGAGCTCCGGCCAGTAGACGAAGCAGCAACAACCGATGTTTAAAAGATACCCTCGGTCAGTAATATGTTATGTGAATATTTGTGTTCATGGTAAATTCTAGTTAGAAAATCATGGGTGTTAACTGATTTGCATTCATTTGATTTAAAAGTGTGCTTATGGGTGTTAACCGATGGTATATATATTATTCGAAAGATTGAATTGTTGATAGTTGAATCTTAAGGATCTTTGATGTATGTGAGCTGGTTGGCGTTACTGCCTTCTCTTTTATTTCTTAGGGTTTTATTCATATGGCTATTATAATCTGAATATATGTTTGATAATTGTTTTGTTTGGACCGAACACTTTAACAACTTTCATATATATATTGTTTGGTGTGATAATTATTTAAAGGGATTATTAGAATTATTGGTTGGGTTAGTAGTTGGGCCGCATGTAAATGTTGGACACACACATGCATATAAATTGACTTATTGGTTTGGGGTTAGTGCATGATAATAGTGGATGTAATGATAACGTTGGCATGTTGATGGTGGATTTCATGAATACATATGTTTATTTAAATATATATATATATAGTTAGACAAAGAAGTGGGGTTTTCTTATAACTAATGTAAAACATACTGTGAGGCATGATTTTTGGAACGAATGATAACAAAGGCTGTAAACTTAACTGAATTAAAACTGTTTGTTGATTGGTAAATGTACGACATGAATAATGTATGGTACAACGGTTTAATGCACAACCGCACACTTATATGATTTGGGCTGATGTGTCAAGTGGGTTGCACACGTTTATACTAGACTGCACACTGGTACTGATTTGTTGAACTGTTATGATGAAACTTGTTAATGTGTTCATGATTGGTAGAATACGTATTACTTGTACACTACTTGATGACTACATGTTAGATACGTCTAATTAATTACGTGATTACTTATTTACAGCCCTAACAAATGGTAACAATAATAGGATGTGGTTGACCAACGTAACAAAAAGTAAATTGTCTACCGAGCAAAGCAAAGGTGAGTTCACACAGCCAAGGCATGGGTTCCCAGGGTGGGAATGGGTTAGATTATTTATTTGTGATTACCTAGCACATGGAACTTAGTTATATGATCCTCGGGTGAGGAAGGGTTATTGATAAGATACAACTAGACTAATGGTACTAAATTGAACTGATCTTCGCACACACGCCAGGGTTGGCCGCGATATTATGACTAATCTTCGCACACATGCCTAGGAAGGCCGCGAACTATACTCTAAACTTCGCATACATGCCGGGTGGCCGCGATACAAACATACCTAGTCTAGAATACTTGGGAAACTTTCCCCTAATCTTCGCATACATGCCTAGAGGGCCGCGATACGAACTAATACGATACATGACTTAACGAACAAACACAAGGCCTACTCTCCTATTACTATTACTGAATTGTTTACCGTGAACTCGCTCAACTAGTTGTTGACTCTCTGCTGCATGCCTTGCAGGGCCCTAGGTACTCATGGAGCTTGCACGAGGAGGCGTGGACGTTGTGGGACATGGACTGTTGAGTTCCATGTTAAACTTATGAATCTTTAACTTATGTTTTGGGTTTTAAACTTTATGCTTCCGCTGATAGCTTTAACTTGGTTGAATTGTTTTGACACCAATTATATTGATTGGATTGGACTTTTATATACTTAATTTATATTGTTCAATATGATTGGTGGCTGGATCCTGGTCAGTCACGCCTCCATGCGATGATACTCCGCGTGTGGATTTTGGGGGTGTGACATCGTTGATATTTCTTTCTTTTCTTTTAAGGTTTCTAGTTGGGAAATTTACAATTGTGTTCGGTATTTCTTTCTTTTCTTTTAAGGTTTCTAGTTGGGAAATTTACAACTGTTTTGATTGTTTTGCTAGTGACGTATGTGCGAGTGGTATATAATTTTTAGATATATTTTAGCTCTTTTTACTCGCGAATCAAGTTTTAAATTTATAAAACCCGATATAATACTATCACTCTACACACACGTTAGGGCAAGTGCACCCATCGCGGACGTAGTATAGTGATGGCAAGATACCAAGGTCGTCCAAGGACACAAGAGCTTTTAATACCGACTTATCATTAACGTCTAATCTAACCAAATTTTGATAAAAAGTTTCAAAGTTATAAAAAGTAAACTAGATAATTAAGTAAGTTATTAACGCGAAAAGTGGTTGGCCCTCTTCCAGGCAGGGTTACCCTCAACCCATTGGTCTGAGTCAGCAAGGATACAGTCCCGCAGGGTCGGTTTAAAGTTTTAATAGTAGTTTATAGATAAGGGATTCATGTGGTTTCTTACTTCTCCCGAGGCGGACATTACCACCCACTCATGATGTAAGAGTTTGGCCAAGCACGGCCTTTGTTTGACAAGAACTCTTAAGATCGATCTTGGATCTAGAGACTACTACACAGTCTAAATGATGGAAGATGGATGATGGTGGTGGGTTTTGGTGTTATACTGGTGGTGGAGTTGTGGCAAGTGTGAGAGAAGTAGTTTGCCAAGGGATAGATTGGAATGGAACCAAGCACCCCTATTTATAGCTAAAGGTAGATGATCAACACGGCCCGTGCCTGCCTGGCACGGCCCCGTGGCCATCCTTCTCTCTCTTCCTCATTAACTGCAGTTTCAGGTCTTGTAATAACACGACCTCGTGTATCAACCGCACGGCCTGTGCCCATTGAACTTGCTGTACTATCTCAGATTCTACGAATCTTAGAGTTAACCACGCCCCGTGTTGCGTTGGCACGGCCCCGTGTTGGTGGTCTGGTTTATCATTTGCTATTATCTTTTCTTCTGCATAGAATCTTGAGTTGGGCACGGCCCATGCCTGGTGGGCATGGCCCCATGCCAGAGCTTCTGATCTTGTTATTTTGTTGGTTCGGATGTGGATGGGGGCTTGGCGAGTCCTGTCAATCCTCCTTCTTTGTATATATGTTGGTTTTTGATGTTAATTTGCTTATTTTGTGCGTTTAACCTTATTTGACCCTGTAAATTAAAAAGGAACAAAGAAACATGCTTTGTCCAACATTAGTACCGAAAAAGGGTTGATTTTACGCCGTATGTGATATAATTTATATGTTGTATTTTACGCACATCAAATACCCCCACACTTGAATCTTTGCTTGTCCTTAAGCAAAACTCTATAATGTGGCTTACACACCCAAGCAGAATAAGTAGAAGAGAAGGTTTCGGGCTTATCTTTAGAGTGTCGGGAATCCAAGTTCTAAATTTATTTTGTTTTTATTTTATTTACAATCTTATTCATCATGATTTATTTAAAACACAAATTAAGAAAAATTGTTTGTTTTGGGCATAACATGCCTTTATAAAATTCTATTTAGTTATATACAAACTTACACACCTCATGTGATTACTCAACACTCAGCCGAAGTTGTTTAAGTGAAAATGCTCATGCCCGGTTTGGAACTTAGTCCTACTATAGGCTTGACAAACAATCAAACCTCCTCCTTTTTGACGTTTAAACTTCGTAAATATCAAGAGGGCCTTAAAGGGTAGGTTGTGGTTCGGGTAGGTGTGTTTGGTAAAAAAATGACGAAAGGCGTAAAAGGTATCGGTTTTTTCATTGCTTTGTGGCTTAGAAAAAAGTGCTTTGTTTTTTTTTGCCAAAGTTGAAACTAAGCCATACTTGTAATTTTATAACCGATCTCTTTACAAAAAATAAAAGGGTGTGAATAAAAAGGTTTGTGGATGTGGGTGTTTTTGCAAAAGTATGTATTTTTGCGGGTTTAGAAATGAAAGGCTTAAGGGTCAAAGGGGTTTATATAGGGGGATGTTTTTGGTTACAGAAAGAAAAATAAAGGTTTGAAGTGAGAAATGGGTTTGATCCAAATGCCTCCATCATTTACTTACTTGGATTTGTGTCGGTAAGGACTTGGAATGTATTGCTTTGGCAAGTTCTAGATTTGTAAGAACAAAAAGGGCTATTCACACAAGAAACGAAAACTGAGCAATTAGTATAAATGTGTATTTATATGCTCGATAAAGGCTCAAAACTCACTTTTATGGGAAAAGGGGTTATAGTGTAAAAATGTATATGAAATCAAATTTTACAAAGATTTGTTATGCCCGATATTATAATTTTCTTAATTGGTTCTTTTTATCACGACCCTATTAGGTGTAAATTAGTAAAAACATAACTTTTAGAACTTATTTTGCCCAAGGCGAGTTTTGTGTAAGGCTTGTTTTTAGGACAAACGATTCAAGGTTTTATCATCCCCCCACACTTAAATTACACATTATCTTCAATGTGTCCCAAATAGGATTTATTTTGATTAAATTTGTAAAAAGTGGGTAAAAGATAACAAATTTTGTGGTTACTGGCACTTGCAGCACGAGGGCGTGCTATGGGGGCATGGCCCCGTGGCCAAAGTGCCAGAAACAATGATCAGAAAACTTACAACATGGTGGACACGGGGGCGTGCTGAGTGCGCACAGCCCATGCCACCTTCTCGGCATAAAATTTTTGGACATCAGAAAGTTAAGCACGGGGGCGTGCCTGGTGGGCATGGCCCCGCACTACAGACACTGATTTGTAGTTTGTGAAGCGGGAGGCTCTGGTTTACGTGCATGGGTTCCATTTTTCATCGTCCGATTGGCGTTTTCAATTTCATTCACACATTTATTGATACCATCATCCAACATACTTCCATTTCATTTAGATAAAAGACAAATACAAGAAAATAAAAATTACAATCCGACGTTAACCTAGACTAGATAGATAGATTCTTGATGGATACCCCATGAGATCTTATTTAAACCCGATAGCTATTTCCTAGATCTAAGAATGTGAGGTTTCGGAGGAGTTGAGCTATTTCCGAAACACCCAATTAGAGGTCATTGCGCATTTCCTTTATCTCTCTTGGAAGGAAGATAAAAGGCTCCTCATCGACCTATTCTTGAGGTAGGGGAGAGGGATTTACTGGAACCTCAAAGGCGATATTGAGATGAGGAGGTTCCGGGATCTCGTCATCTCATCCGGTGCGTTGAATGATCTCGTTTGCAAGGTTCCAATCCTCTTGAGGCCAGATCGGTTCCATTGGAGGCATAAACAAGATGTTCAACCGTTGATGTAAAAGGTTGATCTCCTTGAAGCAATCTTCTAAGCCCATGGAGTGGTAGTTCTCTCGGTCGATTAGAACCTCTTCCATCGCAGTCATTTCCTAGAATGATTCCCTTAAAGCACTCACGTATCTAACGAGAGTAGCCTCAAGAGAGAGTCTCCTCCCTCGGCGGTTATTCCTTGAGCTATTTGATGAAGTTCCACTCTGTTGGCTCGACATTCTAGGAAAGATGACAACCCATTACAATTTTGGAATAACAGACTACTTTGCACGGCCCCGTGCCTATGTGCCACGGCCCCGTGCTGCACCACTAGTTCTGAAATATTAGCTCAAGAAATTTTATTTTATGTTAAATGTGTTTGATTTCTTACTTTTCTGGATGTAAATAACTTAAAATAATGTTTTACTATAGTATATTTGTAAAACCTTGAGCTAAAAATCATGATTTTGACCCTCCTATTGAAGCTTTTTGAGCTTGAAGCTTCAAGCTTCAATGGAGGTTTGGTGGTAGGAAGAAGAGGAAAAGACTAAAAGAAGTAAAGACAAGAAGGTTATATGAAACCTTTTTAAGAACATGCTGTCACACCCCGGCCGCGTATAACACGCAACCGCGGCGGAAATGCCGGGGAGTGTTGGGACAGAATTAATTGTTTCATAACCATGGAGACCAAAGTTACATTTTATTTATTTAACAAGCGTAATACATTGTCTTAAACAGGAAAACAAAGAGTTCGTGACATAATTAAACTAGTCTATCTTCATTTTTAGTCTCCAAGGCACAGGTCCGCCCTAGTGTCATGATCATCATCCTATGGAACAGCTCCTGAAAACACGTGTGAAAGTAGGTACGTCAGCATAAAAATGCCTGTGAGATACATAGGTTTTGTGAAAATGGGATTCATGACTTGAGTTTAATGAAAACGTTTAATAACAGTCAGTCATGAACCTTGTGATTTGTTTTTGTTTTGTAAATCGTATGAAAAATGATAAATTCAGATGATACGTATAAATAAAGTGTAAGGTTAAATGTATAACCTAGTAAAATGAATTTGTATAAGATAAGTTGTTTGTAAAAATAATGTCTTGTGAAGAAGATGTTATTTGTGTAAAACGAAATATGTCTAAACAGAAATGATTTAGATAACGCTACGATATGTAATATTATACAAACATTTATATATAGGAAGTACCAGCGGCGTATCCACCATGTTTGCATCATATTACATACGCCACGTTACTCAAACCATTTACCCAAACCAACCACCATGTAAATTGTTCATGTATAAATCAATTGCCAAGTGTTATTGTGTAAGCCATATCGAAATGTCTATGTTCAATGTAAACCACCAAATGCGTATATCAATGTCAAAATGTTTATGTTTAATGTAGATCATGTAATGTGTACCCAAAATATATCATGCCTGGTAAGTGAAATGTATCAACTAAACCATATGTAAAATGCACAAAAACAAGGTATTGAAGTAAAACATGGTTTAAATCAACGTTATGTTTTGTGGAACAAATGCATGCTATACCGATACAAACATTTATGCGGTATTGTGAAAATGCATACATCCAAGCCTTGAGACTTACGATAAACCCTTAAACAAATTAAAGGTTATCTAAGTTATGTATATCGAATTCGGTCATTCCTTTCATCCAAACCAACCTAGGATGTCCGGAACGGGAGTTGTCAATTCCTATGGTACCACTACCTACTAACGAACGGCGTAGCTAATGTTAATGAATGTATTGTTCCATGTTAAACAAACCTAATGTTATACCAAAATGAAGGCATGTGATATAAACAATTGTACTAAGTATGCACACAATGGGCATAAATAGCATGAAATGCAATGTGAAACAATGTACTAAGTACGCACACAATGGGCATACATAGCATGAAATGTAATGTAAAGCAATGTACTAAGTACGCACACAATGGGCATACATAGCATGAAATGTAATGTGAAGCAATGTACTAAGTACGCACACAATGGGCATACATAGCATGAAATGTAATGTAAAGCAATGTACTAAGTACGCACACAATGGGCATACATAGCATGAAATGTAATGTAAAGCAATGTACTAAGTACGCACACAATGGGCATACATAGCATGAAATGTAATGAAAACATGTACTATAATGTACTAACGAACATAGCAGGCATATGATGTGAAAACAGGGAAAGCATGAAAGTAACAAGTAGGCACATGTGTTTCACCCCAAAACAGTTTGGAAAACAGTAAAAGAGGGGTTCAATGTACTCACCTGAGATTGCTTTGAAGTTCTTGTATAATAACCAAATAATGCTAGAGATCACGGAATATCAAACGGCACCTAATAGGTAGCTATATTAATATGCCGGACCAAAATCGGAAGGATCAGATAGTATGCAGGTTCGTAAACCAAACGAGTATAAAGACTCGTGTAATATGGTTTAACAAAGCCTACATACTAAAATGAAACCTAACCTAAGTGCTTACGACCCATCACGACCCGTTTAGGTAGCTTATGTTACCTTAACGCGTCGTTCGCGAAGAACGCGTTTGGAACGCCTAACATCGTGGCCATAAGGTATAACCTCGGAAGGTTATAGCTATGGTCACTAAATGTGTTTGGTCGGATCCTAATGATCGACCAAATGGGTCGGGTTCGAAAGTATAAGCGATGGTTTAGATCGCTTACCTTACGACCCTATATAAGCACTATACTAAAAGTAACGAGCTAAGCATGTTAGAACATGCTTAAATAGTTTAGAAAACAGGTTTCGCATCAAAACAAACGGCTTTGATGCTCACGAGTAGTTTGGTTACAAAATACGCAAGAATGCGCATTTTGGCCGAAACTACGACTCGTCACTGAGCCTAGATAACGTGGTAATCAGTAGGTATAGTCACCACGGACTATAACCATCATGATCACGCTCACGTTATGAAGTTCCAATGAACTTCGTGTTAACCATAGGCTGGTCACGCAGAAAGTCAAACAAAACGTTGACTTTCGGACTCGAAAAGCGAATAAAAGAACGAAAGAACACTTACGAAGGGTCCCCGAAAGCTAATCTCGATCCAGGAGGTCAGGTATGAGAGCAATGGCCTCAACTTAGAGCTTTAGATCAGATTTTTGTGGGTTTTAACCAAAAGGGGGGGGGGGTATTTATAGGAAAAGTAAAGCCGTTAGGATCGTTTCTTGAATATCGTGCCACGATCCAAGCCGTACACTTGTCGCAAAGTTGTGGTGCCTTATTTTGCCCCCACCATAGGAATCCGACACGTGGCGTGCCCTTTGGGTGATCAAAAGGCCAATGCAAGTGGATCAAACATTGAATCTGGTCTGCATGTCTGATGCGGCCCGCGTCAGGATTCACACAAGGCTCAGGCGGGCCGCCTGGCCCTGTCTGATCCGCACAAACTTTCAGCAATTACAGTTTTAGTCCATGTTACGTATTTAAGCCATTTCTGACACTTCTAAGGCCCGTAAAGCCAACTTTAAGGCCCTAAAATGATGCCTAAACATTGTGGACATTAAACATGCTCAAAAATATGTCATATGTTGGTTCGTTTGGCCGTACGATCGCGATGTTTGGTTAATTACGACGGAATGCGCATAAGCGCGAAAGACGATCCAAATGACGCGACGAATGGATTTTTCTCATGCCAAACACTAAAGCATAATATAAGGATGCTTACATAAATTTTTGGATGTCCGGATGTATTCAGAACGTATGTTATGCGCGAAAGTGCAAACTTGTGCACTTTTTGACAGTTTTAGCCCCTGAATGATCCAAAAGTTTGTTTTAGCATACCAAACCCCTCAAAGCCTATTTCTAAGCTATGTAAAGGATATTTATGGTATGTTTAATTTATGGACATGTTCCGGAATGTTTGTTACAGTTCAAATTGGCATACTTTCGCAGTTTGTCAAGTTTAGTCCCTGTAAGCGAATTAACTTGTTTTTGCCATACCAAGGCCTTCAAAACTTATTTCTAAGTTATGTAAAGGTTATTTAAGGTATGTTGAGTATATTTTGATGTTCCGGAGTATTTGTCGCATTAAACTGAGTACGTTTACGCACCCGTTTGCGTATAATTCTCCAGAAAGCGATGTAGAGTTTGAAATTGAACAAAAGTTAAAACATGAAAAATGTAAAACACAACCAAACAAACATTGGGATCAATTAACATTTTTTATTGATAATTGAACTGTTCACAATGATTACAAGCACAAATGTTACACATGCCTTTTTGGGTATGTGTCCAAGATCTACAGGATCTTGGTCTTTTTAGAATGGCTCCAAACATTCTTCTCAAGGCCGACTTTATAGATAGTGACAGCACGTCGACACGACCCCGTGTCTAGGTGGCACGGCCCCGTGTCGTAGGCATGAGTTAGAGAATGTTGTCCGAGAGTGAAACACGGCCCACATCATCATTGACGCGGCCCCTTGTTGGAAAATACGAGGGGCACGACCCCATGCTAATCCAACACGCCCCAGGTTTTGGAAGAAAATTGGACACAACCCCGTGATCGAGGAACATGACCCCGTGTTTAAGGGTATTTTTGAAGTTTTGTCTAGGGTTTCTTTAAGGAATTGTCCGTTATCGAGTGGTTCCTTATTGGATGGAACAACACCGTATTACCGGATATACCTTAGGCTCTGGCGAGAGGTACGAAAACGCAAGAGGTTGTCGGAAAGATAGAATCCTATTTTAAAAATCGAAAAACGGAACCATCCCTTATTTACCTTATCCGAGCTCTTGTTAAAGAAGGTATGAGTTGGATCGCTCCTGCCCAAACCGTCGGTGTGAAATTCACACACTGTAAAGGGGACCGTCATCGCAAAATCAAAACAGGGACTACTACCGCCTTTATCTTAGCAAGTGTCTAGGGTAGGTTTTTGGTCTCGGTGTTGTTTGTACCTGATTTTTCTTCCATCGATTCTCCTACTGCTGAGATCCTTGATGAACATCGCGCCTTCATCAAGGATTCTATTTCTTTGAGTTTTTGGAGAATCCTCTTTTATATTTGACTTACGTCTTCTAAGTCTAATAGGTAAGAGGGTTGATGGAGTTCAGGTGGATGGACGTTATTATCATTTTTACTCCCGCTCATCTTCAGGTGATCGTCACAGAAAAACGATGGGGCTAAGTAGCGGGGAGTGAAATCTAGAATTCCACATTCTAATTCTTCATGCTCTTCTCCACATAACTCGTACCATTCACCGTAAGAGTGGCGGGGGTAAAAATAATCATAAAAATCCATGTTTTCCAAAAAGTTTTTAACCATTGGGATCAGACAGTTACTATTTTCCTACAAACCGTCGATCTGACATGGCCCCGTGTGAATGTAACACGGCCCCATTTGAAGGTAACACGGCCCCGTGCCACAGTTTGTATCTGGCAGAAAATAGTTTTGAGGTTACTGGAGAGATGACACGACCCGTGTAGATCGCACACGGCCCCGTGTCACTTTTGCAGAAAGTGAAAAATTGGGGAAAAAGAAGAAAATCTTAAAAAGAACAGATAAAAAAGATTAGGCCGTTAATTTTAAGCTTTCTCCAAATACTTGTGTCCCGACAAACGGCGCCAAAAACATGACGTATGTGCAGGTGGTATATAATTTTTAGGTATATTTTAGCTCTGTTTACTCGCGAATCTAGTTTTAAATTTATAAAACACGATAATACTATCACTCTACACACACGTTAGGGCAAGTGCACCCATCGCGGACGAAGTATAGTGATGGCAAGATATCGAGTTCGTCTGAGGACACAAGAGCTTTTAATACCGGCTTATCGTTAACGTTTAATGTAACCAAATTTTGATAAAAATTTTTAGAAGTTATAAAAAGTAAACTAGAAAACAAAAATAAAATATAAGGAAAAACAAATAGACAAGAAGGAATCACTTGGTTCCAACTCTTCTTTTATGTATCCTTTAATGATTTCCGTACTTTGGGCATTTTTAGAGATTATCTTTAATTTAGTAGTAGGCCCCCTTCCAAGCAGCGTTTGTCACACCCTGTCTTTTGCGGAAGCGTATGATGTGTGACTAGCTTGTTATCATTGCATTCAATCATCATAAACAACTACATGATTTAAAATGATGTTCATCCATTTAGAAAATTTTGAATATTACAAACACTTGTTACTTAAGTTTTAAAACACGACCTTCGTTTAGGTTACAATTCAACAAAAGTGGATGACATCTAAGCTTGTATTCTACTTCTAGTTACGACACTTGCGCCCAAGATCCATCCTGTCACCTGAAATACATGTAATTTTGGAAAACATCAACATAAAGTTGAGCAAGTTCATGCGTTTTGCATACCTTGTATGGAAATAGGGTATGTATCTTGTTTAAAAAAATATTCTTGTATAAATCAAGTTTTCTTGTGTACACCACGTACTAATTGAATGTTTGTACAAGGACATTAAGGCATGTGAGGACATATGGAGCATTAGTGTTGGCTCTTTTAAGGCATGTGAGGACTTATGGAGCATTAGTGTTGGCTCCTTTAAGGCATGTGAGAACCTATGGAGCATTAGTGTTGGCTCCTTTACTGTGTCGATTAACCTCGACTGTGTTGACTAACCTCGACTGTGTCGATTACCCTCGACTGTGTCGATTACCCTCGACTGTGTCGATTACCCTCGACTGGGACTCCGAAGCACTACTAGGTACTAGTTTTGACCATGAGTAGGGTTCGGCCGTACCCGTTAGATCTAACCCTCGTCCCTAATTAATGAATGTTTTTAATGGCTTGGTACTAGTTTTCATCAAGACTTTATGGCATTTTTAGTATTTAATCTATGCTCACATGATCTAGTATTTCATAGGCATTTCATACCGTTTAAGTATTTGTACATGTATTTCACCCCCGAGAGTTATAAAACCAAAAAGAGTTAAAGAAAAGGGGGAGCATGAACTCACAACTTTGCGTTCCTTGCGTCGTAAACTTCACCGGATTTGCTTAGCTAGCATCGTGACCTAAACGTGTTTTATTAACGTTAGTCACTAGACTTGTGTCGCACAAGCACAAGTTACTATCTTTTGTGTACGTATTCTTGTGTTAAAAATAAGTTATATTTTTAACTAAGTGTCTTACTTATATTCTTTTCTCGAAAATAAGTATAAGTATTTTGTATTTTGCACTTTGCACCCGAATTATGTATTTTGTCTAAATATGTTGTATGTGTATCTGCAAGTCCTAATATACTAGCACGTATTATACATACCACATACATTTAGCACAAAGTTTAGTAATCAACAAATATATATATTTTTCCTCAGATAACATACTCGACATTTAGACACGCAAATTACCACTTATGTCATTTCAACTTAAATATCCAAAACTGGACTGTTTTCGAGCATTTTAATAAAATAGTTAACTTATTCCAAAAACTTTCAAATTTTTATTGAATATCTCAAACAATCCAGATATTATTGTGTAAAAATATCGGGGGTCCAGTTCATTGCCAATATTTTATAAAAAATCATTTTCTGGACTGAAATCAGATTCATTATTTTCTGACTGCAGCCCACGGAATAATTCATTAAAAATTCATTGTAGGTCGGATTGATGAAATTCCAGTGGGACAATTACTATGACATCAGTTTCCATCTACAGTACCAATTTCATGATCTAATCCTACCCAGGTTTCAAGTTATGACTGAAAATATAACACCCATTTATTGCTGTAAAAACTCAGCTTCAGTTGCTGTTACAAATCGGGTCTTTAAAAATAGTAAACAAAGTGAAAAAATTATGGTTACAGTGCCATTAGAACCGTATTTCATAATACATAAATCTAGACTTTAGAAAATACATTTTTTGTTAAGTTACGGTCTGGTTATAGCCAACTGAAGTTGGCTGTAAAATCCAACCAGCTTTCTGTTTCAGCTTTCAACTTTCTAATCTGTCTTTGATTGATTCTGTTAACATGTTTAGTGATTACAACAACATCAAACATCAATATTAACAAGTAGACCAGCAAGTAATCAGCAACATAATCAACATATAATCACAGCAACACAAGATTTACATCATTTACCCAAATAACTTCTCTTTATCCATCTTTATTCCATATGTTCAAGAATTTAGTGTTTCATAATTTTAATCATTAAATCACCTATTTACCACTTACATAACATGAAAGATGAACGGATCTAAGTTCTTACCACTAGCTCAATACTAGGAGATTTCAAGTGAAGAAAAGTGACGGTTAATAGCGAACTAAGAAGGTCCTTCGAGATCCGTTGCTTGCAACCTTCCTAAATAGGCTCGAGACACCTTAGAACCATCTTAGAACACTTGGGAATTGGTTGAAAATGATGAGGTTGAGGAGGGGTGTTTGGGCCGTATGTTAGAGGAGGAAGAAGAGTGGTTTGTGAGTTCTCATATGCTAGAATGTAATGACCAAGAACTTGTGGGTTTTTATAAACAACTTCCACATTAAGGATGGCATATGGTATCTTGTGTGGGTATATTCCACAACAAGATCTAATAAAATATAACAAAGAAATAAAAAGTAGGAACTATTTCCCCTAACCGGCCATTAAAGTGGGGGGGGGGGTTCTAGTTGGATCTTGATTCTTAGTTACTTAATCTAGTTACATATTAAGTGATATGTTTAGGGATTTTAAGTGTTTACGTGTTTTATGATGTAGTATGGTATTTGGTGATCATAACTAGTTTAGAAACATTAAAACAATGCTTCTAGTAATATTTTTGGTGTTCCGGGTAATGTCCGGTTGTTCCGTTGGATACCGGTTCGTTAAAGTGGTAAATTGCACCGTTTAGTGTCTTTCAAGTATCTTTTGTGACACTTTCAATTCCCGACACTTAGGGAAGTATTCTGGATGATAAATCATCATTTCTGCATAATATTTCATTGTCATAAAGCTGATTATAGCTGAATTTAAATAAATTCTGCACTTAAAGTGCGTTTCGGGTGCTTTTTAGTGCGTATTTTAGCTTCCGGATGGTATATATGTAAACCCTTGTATGTATTCTTGGGTTTTAATGTATTCTTGTTGTTGGACCCACGCCTAGGCCTCAATTCTAATGTCTGACTGCTTTCTCCAGTTTTGTTGATACAGTGTGTCTTACCGGTGAGTTTACTAATTTATGACGCAACGCTCTCGTTTATGCATAAAGCACTATTTTGTAGTATAAAACGTGCATGAATTCACTTGCATGGAATTCAGAAACTTATTTGTCTTGTAAACTAGATCATGTACGTTCAATAAAGCACAGATCACTGTTCATTTAGTGTACGGAATGTACGGAAAAGTGACGGTTGTCACAGTCTCCCCCCGTTAAAAGAATTTCGTCCCAAAATTCAAGCGATGCCATCGGTCGCAGGGGAGTTGTGAAACAAATATGGTCACTTATATTCAAAACACGTCTTCATGTTCTCATGTCATGTATTTTATCGTACTCAAGTAAATCAATCATGTCTTTTCTGCATCTTGTGGACTCTTGGTCCGAAACCTCAACAGGTTCTATAGCATTGTGAACTCTTGGTCCAAAACCTTAACAGGTTTCTATAGTATTGTGGACTCTTGGTCCAAAACCTTAACAGGTTTCTATAGTAATTCTTGTCGTTTGTCATTGACGTGAATCTTATTTGTGGGAACTATGACTGTTCCTTGAGTCAGACTCCTCTAAAACAATTCTTGTCGTTTGTCATTGACGTGAATCTTATTTGTGGGAACTATGACTGTTCCTTGAGTCAGACTCCTCTAAAACTAGATACATGAATGTGTCGTGATCACTACTAATCTTTCCTGGAAGTTTCATCTTGTGCGCAATGGTTCTGATCCCTACACCAGGGATTCAACCTTTTTGTTTTCCAAATCACATTGCGCCTTTTCTAGGTGAGGCTCTCGTTTTGGTCATGCTTCTTGTCTCAATTTCTTACGGTTTCTGCCACTCATCGGCGTAACCTTTCTGTATCTTATGGGCTGTCTCGATATGATCACATATCTGAATAACCTTGCCTCTAGATTTTCCCGAACTAATGCGGGTCAGTAGATTGTTTATCTCCGGTCTTCGTCCAACATGACGGGGGTTAACTTATTATGTTCCATCTAAAGCTTTACACGAAGCGGTTTAGACGGCGGTGTGATAAATACTGTTGTAGGAAGACTCTACTAAGGGTAAGTGAGTGTTCCAACTTTTTATTGAAGTTTATCACACAAGCATGTATCGTGTTCATACAGTCTGCATCGTTCAACAGCTCAGTTCATATTCGAGTTCTTACGATCATTGGTGTGCTGCATTCCTTGTGATCAGTAAAGATCGTGCAGTGTTTTCTTTCAGGTAAAAACGTCCAATTTGTGGCGCGCAATTACTGTATCTATCTCAAGGTCTCTTCTCATGATTCCTAAATCAATGTGCCGCGTATGCAATGTCGTGGTCTTGTTGTATTGACGCGCAACCGAGACTTTGTCGAGAAATGTCACATAATTGCAACTCTAGCTCCTTAGCTCTTGGTTGCAGGGTTGGCATGAATCTCGTTCTTTATCCATCATGTATCTTAAAGTTCTAACTTCGCGAATTCGAAATCCGCTTTTCGTTATCATAGCACATACTGTTCTTTCTCTAAGAGTTACAAGGTAAATTGCAGCTGTTGCTCACGACCTTCCTTGGTCGTTGGCCATATGAGAATGTAGCCAATAAGTATATGGCTTATCTAGGTATGGCTTACACGTTCGATTCATGAGGTCCATGAACATTGTCGATGCATGTGTTAAGCCAAATGGTACGACAAGGAACTCGTAACGTACGAAGCGAGTCCTAAAGGTCGTTTTAGGGATATTTCCTTCTTGTATTCACCGTTGTGGACATCCTATCCTCAAGTTGATCCTTGGGTGGTAACTAGGATCTTACAATTTTGTCTGCTTATGTTATCAGTCCTTGGTAAAGGATTATGATTCTCAATTTTCTGGAATTTACGCAAAATGGAACTGTCAACTTTCTCCTCATATCCTTAACTAAGGGCGTCATGTCCTTAATTTCCTCTGTCTAGCAGCTCTTGCAGTTATGTCTGAAGCTCATGCTTTACGGATGAAGCTAGTCGGTAAGATGTCATTAGGCACTGGTGCTGCTCCTGGCACGAGGTTTATCCTAAACTTCTCTTGACGTTGTGGGGGGGGGGTGGCGTTCGTGGCAAGTCTTTAGGAAAAGGCTTCTGGAACTTCTTCCATTATGGGGATGTTCTCAGGCTCTGCAGTCTACTCGGAGGCGTTTCTGTGCCTCTTCGACCAATGCAGGATGTCGCAGATCCGCCGCCTCATGGGGTCTAGCATCCTTGCGCCTATTGCAGGAAAGTTGGGTTTCATCATTCGCAAGAGGGATGCGTCTGATTTTCTCATATCGAACGACTTCAGCTTTATACTTGGATTTCCGATCCATGCTGACTATCATATTATGACTTCATGAGTCAATGGTAACAGAAGGTTCCGGCCCTCTGATTCCCTAAATACAATCCTTAATTGCTTCAACTGTTTAAACTAACCTTTCATATGCTCATTTCTAAAGAATACATGACGTCTATTTTACTTGGAACTAGGCTAAGCAGTTTCTTAAGTTCTAAGCATGTAAGGTTAAAATTGATGCCAGTATTAATTAAAAGTAGATGCATTAGGTTGGTTAATAGGGAACGTACCCGTAACCGCATCTGGATCCTGGCGTGCTTCACGAGTTTCAATCGTGAAACCCTTCTTTGCTTGTTTCTTCTTTGGGCAATCTTTCCTAAAGTGCCCTGCTTCACCACATTTGTAGCAACCGGGTATTCTCTTATTTCTTCCATCTGGGTCCTTCGCCCAATAGGCGTCCTTGCTGTGCCCTTCTTTTCCACACTTTACCTCAGACATCGACCTTTATGGTGAAAAGTGCATTCCTCGCACCTCGGCTTAGTTCCCGAGTACATCTTATCACCAACCTTATTAGTGGTTCCAGAAGCTTTCCTGTCATGCGGCGGGTTCACTTTCTTTCTTTTGTTTGCTTTAGAGCTTCCATAGCTGGCTTGTGTGCCCACCTTTAGGTTCGAAGACTTCCTTTTCTTATTGCCTGATGACTCCACATTAGTTTCTTTCTTGTTACCCTCAGATTCCGAAAATTTTCCCGCACGTAGAGCTTCTTCAGTAAGCGTAACGCTTAAATCGATAGCCTCTGCGATGGTTGGAGGCCTTGAGGTAGTAACTAAGCTCCTAATCTGAGGTGCAAGTCCCCAAATGAATCGTTCAATCCTTTTGAATTCTGGTTTGACTAAGTAGGGGACGACCCTAGACAAGTTGTGAAATCGCTGGACATATTCAGGAATCTTCGGTCTGTCCATTTTCAGATTCCAGAACTCCACCTCAAGCTTCTGGATTTCAGCCCTAGAACAGTATTTCTTTTCCATCATTTCCTTGAGCTCGTCCCAGCTTAGTGCGTAAGCAGCATCTGCACCAAGGGTCTGAACCTGAAGGTTCCACCAGGAGAGTGCGCCATCTAGAAATAACCCTGAGATATAGGTAACACTCTGTTGGGGTGAATAGTTACTCATTCTTAGAACTGAGTCAGTATTCTCTGCCCAACGAATAAATGCAACGGTACCTCCTGTGCCATCAAAATTCAAAGGCTTGCAGTCCAGGAACTGTTTATAGGTGCATCCAGTTGGAGGGTTATTTCCAGTAGTGCCATTACTGTGCTTAGAGCGGAGGGCTTCATGTCGTGTAATTGCCTGCGAGATGCGTTCTTGCAGCTCGGCTTCTGTTCTTGGTAGCATACTGGTGTTTGTGTCTCGCCTGGGCGGCATTCTCTTCTGCCAAAATGGTATGAAGTAGGTTAGACAACATTTCAATTGTCTATGAGATACATAGCACCATAAGCCATTATGTAATCACCCAATTTCACATGTATATATAATCAATGTAGGAGCGAGGAAACAGTTGCTGAGCCCCCACATAGGCTTGCCAACTTGGCTTATTGTTTATCATGAAATGAACTCGAGGCTACATCGCCTTGGTCATTCAAGTTTTAGTTATTTCCTGCTACATTGGTTTTTCTTAGGTCTTTAGCTTTACTGGTGCGTATATTTTCCCTTAGATGGGGCAGTTCGTGTAAGGGTGATAGAGTGTGTATCGTCACGATTCTTTCTGAATGTTATTCCACCTCTCTTGCTTAAATATCGTTTTCTCAAACGTCTCGTATGCAGGTAGACACGGAGTAGGCAAGACAGGTTTCCTGCTTTCTAACGTGCTAAAGCACTGATCTATGTGTTGTTCTACCAGATGAAGGTGTGGACACCTATAGATTAAATTTGGTGTGGTTTTCATTAGCTCGACCCGCAGAGTCCACCAGGATTTCTGTGCACTACAAGTCGTTATTACGTGGGCCCCCGTAATAATAAATTGTCTTACACAGCTACCCCAATTTTCTCTCGTCCAAGCAGATGATCGATCTAGGAGGGGACACTACTGTCCTTATACCTTTGTCATGGAAAGGACCATTGCGGTGGTCCATGCGCTAACATTTGTTATCGTTACGCGCGTATAGGCACAATGATTAGATGTGATAGGAATAGAGAGAATTCCTAGTAGTTGGAGGGGCACCTTCGTGATGAATACTTCATCTCCCTTTTCTGGTCAAGTATGTCGTCAATCTTGCTTCACATAAGCCACAGGGATCTCGTCCCGTTGATTAAGAGTTTGTTCAAGGTTGCCGCCTCTACCTCGTCGTCACTATCGTAGTCAGGCAACTTCGCGATCGAGAGAGAAGAGCAGCCATTTCCTGCGGAAGCGAGCTCAGAATCTTGTCTGGTATTCACTCTAGCTATGAGCTTTATAATGAACGCGAGGTCAGTAGCTTCATCGTGCGAGTTACGTATAGTAATAGGAGTCAGAGTCGAAAGTATCCTATTCATGTCAATAATCATTCCGTACACTTATTTGTATGTATGTATATCAAATACAAATATGCTACTTAGCATAATCAAGCAATTTAATGTATCATATCACGTATAACTCTCGTTTTAGGGGGGGGGGGGTCATTTTGTCTTTGGCAAGTCTAACTCGTGTAGACTATGCCTTAATTGACATCTTATTTTAAGGGTATTCCTCACTAATGTCCTTGCCTTGTCTCTTTTTGAAAAGTGTTTGACTCGTGGATCTTGGCGCTTTCGTGAATGCAATGAAAACCTTTTTGTAAAACGTTTTCGTGAGAGAACTCTAAAGATTGTAGTCTAGACTCGAGAAAGAATCCTAGTTCACTACAATCGAGGCTCTGATACCAAACTGTCACACCGTGTCTTTTGCGGAAGCGTATGATGTGTGACTAGCTTGTTATCATTGCATTCAATCATAATAAACAACTACATGATTTAAAATGATGTTCATCCATTTAGAAAATTTTGAATATTACAAACACTTGTTACTTAAGTTTTAAAACACAACCTTCGTCTAGGTTACAATTCAACAAAACTGAATGACATCTAAGCTTGTACTCTACTTCTAGTTACGACACTTGCGCCCAAGATGCATCCTGTCACCTGAAATACATGTAATTTTGGAAAACATCAACATAAAGTTGAGCGAGTTCATGCGTTTTGCATAGCATGTATGGAAACAGGGTATGTATCTTGTTTAAAAAAAATATTCTTGTATAAATCAAGTTTTCTTGTGTACACCACGTACTAATTGAATGTTTGTACAAGGACATTAAGGCATGTGAGACATATGGAGCATTAGTGTTGGCTCCTTTAAGGCATGTGAGGACTTATGGAGCATTAGTGTTGGCTCCTTTAAGGCAAGTGAGAAAATATGGAGCATTAGTGTTGGCTCCTTTACTATGTCGATTACCCTCGACTGTGTCGATTAACCTCGACTGTGTCGATTAACCTCGACTGTGTCGATTACCCTCGACTGTGTCGATTACCGTCGACTCGGACTCCGAAGCACTACTAGGTACTAGTTTTGACCATGAGTGGGGTTCGGCCGTACCCGTTAGATCTAACCCTCGTCCCTAATTAATGAATGTTTTTAATGGCTTGGTACTAGTTTTCATCAAGACTTTATGGCATTTTTAGTATTTAATCTATGCTCACATGATCTAGTATTTCATAGGCATTTCATACCGTTTAAGTACTTGTACATGTATTTCACCCCCGAGAGTTATAAAACCAAAAACAGTTAAAGAAAAGGGGGAGCATGAACTCACTACTTTGCGTTCCTTGCGTCGTAAACTTCACCGGATTTGCTTAGCTAGCGTCGTGGCCTAAACGTGTTTTATTAACGTTAGTCACTAGACTTGTGTCGCACAAGTATAAGTCACTATCTTTTGTGTACGTATTCTTGTGTTAAAAATAAGTTATATTTTTAACTAAGTGTCTTACTTATATTCTTTTCTCGAAAATAAATATAAGTATTTTGTATTTTGCACTTTGCACCCGAATTATGTATTTTGTCTAAATATGTTGTATGTGTATCTGCAAGTCCTAATATACTAGCACGTATTATACATACCACATACATTTAGCACAATGTTTAGTAATCAACAAATATATATATTTTTCCTCAGATAACATACTCGACATTTAGACACGCAAATTAACACTTATGTCATTTCAACTTAAATATCCAAAACTAGACTGTTTTCGAGCATTTTAATAAAATAGTTAACTTATTCCAAAAATTTCCAAATTTTTACAGAATATCTCAAACTATCCATATATTATTGTGTAAAAATATCGGGGTCCAGTTAATTGCCAATATTTTATAAAAAATCATTTTCCAGGCTGAAATCAGATTCATTATTTTCTGACTGCAGCCCACGGAATAATTCATTAAAAATTCATTGTAGGTCGGATTGACGAAATTCCAGTGGGACAATTACTATGACATCAGTGTCCATCTACAGTACCAATTTCATGATCTAATCCTACCCAGGTTTCAAGTTATTACTGAAAATATAACACCCATTTATTGCTGTAAAAACTCAGCTTCAGTTGCTGTTACAAATCGGGTCTTTAAAAATAGTAAACGAAGTCCAAAAATTATGGTTCCATTGCCATTAGAACCGTATTTCATAATACATAAATCAAGACTTCAGAAAATATATTTTTTGTTAAGGTACGGTCTGGTTACAGCCAACTGAAGTTGGCTGTAAAATCGAACCAGCTTTCTGTTTCAGCTTTCAACTTTCTAATCTGTGTTTGATTGATTCTGTTAACATGTTTAGTGATTACAACAACATCAAACATCAATATTAACAAGTAGACCAGCAAGTAATCAGCAACATACTCAACATATAATCACAACAACACAAGATTTACATCATTTACCTAAATAACTTCTCTTTATCCATCTTTATTCCATATGTTCAAGACTTTAGTGCAAGTTCTTTAGTGTTTCATAATTTGAATCATTAAATCACCTATTAACCACTTACATAACATGAAAAATTAACGGATCTAAGTTCTTACCACTAGCTCAAAGCTAGGAGAGTTCAAGTGAAGAAAAGTGACGGTTAATAGCGAACTAAGAAGGTCCTTTGAGATCCGTTGCTTGCAACCTTCCTAAATAGGCTCGAGACACCTTAGAACCACCTTAGAACACTTGGGAATTGGTTGAAAAAGATGAGGTTGAGGAGGGGTGTTTGGGCCGTAAGTTAGAGGAGGAAGAAGAGTGGTTTGTGAGTTCTCATATGCTAGAATGTAATCACCAAGAACTTGTGGGTTTTTATAAACAACTTCCACATTAAGGATGGCATACGATATCTTGTGTGTGTATATTCCCCAACAAGATCTAATAAAATATAACAAAGAAATAAAAAGTGGGAACTATGTCCCCTAACCGGCCATCAAAGTGGGGGGGGGGTCTAGTTGGATCTTGATTCTTAGTTACTTAATCTAATTACATATTAAGTGATATGTTTAGGGATTTTAAGTGTTTAAGTGTTTTATGATGTAGTATGGTGTTTGGTGATCATAACTTGTTTAGAAACATTAAAACAATGCTTCTAGTAATATTTTTGGTGTTCCGGGTAATGTCCGGTTGTTCGGTTGGATACCGGTTCGTTAAAGTGGTAAATTGCACCGTTTAGTGTCTTTCAAGTATCTTTTGTGACACTTTCAATTCCCGAAACTTAGGGAAGTATTCTGGATGATAAATCATCATTTCTGCATAATATTTCATTGTCATAATGCTGATCATAGCTGAATTTAAATAAATTCTTCACTTAAAGTGCGTTTCGGGTGCTTTTTAGTGCGTATTTTAGCTTCCGCCTAGGCCTTGTATGTATTCTTGGGTTTTAATGTATTCTTGTTGTTGGACCCACGCCTAGGCCTCAATTCTAATGTCTGACTACTTTCTGCAGTTTTGTTGATAGAGTGTGTCTTACCGGTGAGTTTACTAATTTATGACTCAACGCTCTCGTTTATGCATAAAGCAATATTTTGTAGTATAAAACGTGCATGAATTCACTTGCATGGAATTCAGAAACTTATTTGTCTTGTAAACTAGATCATGTACGTTCATTAAAGCACAAATCACTGTTCATTTAGTGTACAGAATGTACAGAATGTACGGAAAAGTGACGGTTGTCACAGCGTTACCCTTGACTTATTGGTTTGAGTCAGCAGGGATACAGTCCCGCAAGGTCGGATTGTTGAAAGATAATTAAGTAAGTTATTTATGCGAAAAGTGGTAGGCCCCCTTCCAGGCAGCGTTACCCTCAACCTATTGGTCTGAGTCAACAAGGATACAGTACCGCAAGGTTGGTTTAAAGTTTTAATAGTAGTTTATAGATAAGGGATTCAAGCGGTTCCTTACTTCTCCTGAGGCGGACATTACCGCCCGGAGTGAAGTCTTACTAAGCTTGAACCAGGTTCTCGCAGGATCTATACACTGAAAAAGACATAGAATTACCTAACCACCTTTCTAACCCCCTTCCAGGCAGTTAACCTGCTTTATATAGACTGTAAAAACACGAATGAGTTAATCAACAAAACATGAAAAATGGTTAAATAAATATGCCTTCAATATAGAAAACTAGTTATTAAAGTCATTAATACATACCCAAATAAAAAGGAGCCAAAGGTTGGAAATAAAAAAGTAATACATAAAAGATTTGTCTTCACCAAGTGATATAAGAGTTTAGCCAAGCAAGGCCTTTGTTTGACAAGAACTCTTACAAACGATGTTGGATCCCGACACTACTACACGCTCTAAATGATGGAAAATAGATGATGGTGGTGGGTGTTGGTGTTGTAGTGGTGGTGGAGTGGTGGCAAGTGTGAGAGAAGTGGTTTGCCAAAGGATAGATTGGAATGGAACCAAGCAACCCTATTTATAGCTGAAGTCAGACGATCAACACGGCCCATGCACGCCTGGCACGGCCCCATGGCCATCATTCTCTCTCTTCCTCATTAACTGCAGTGTCAAGTCTTGTACTAACACGACCCCGTGTGTCAATGGCACAGCCGTTGGCCATTGTACTTGTTGTACTATCTCAGATTCTACGAATCTTAGAGTTAACCACGCCCCGTGTTGCCTTGCCACAGCCCCGTGTTGGTGCTCTGGTTTGTGTTTTGCTGTTGTCTTTTCTTCTGCAGAGAATCTTGACTTGGGCACGGCCCATGCCTGGTGGTCACGACCCCGTGCTAGAGCTTCTGATCTTGTTATTTTGTTGGTTCGGATGTGGATGGGGGCTTGGCGTGTCCTGTCAATCCTCCTTCTTTGTATTTATGTTGGTTTTTACTGTTAATTTGCTTCTTTTGTGCGTTTAAGCTCTTTTGACCCTGTAAATTAAAAAGGAACAAAGAAGCGTGTTTTTTCCAACATTAGTACCGAAAAAGGGTTGATTATACGCCGTATTTATATAATTTATATGTTGTATTTTACGCATATCACTAGCATGCAGAGTCGGGTGTTTAATCCACCTTAAGTCATATTTTATTTTAATCAAGTTTACCTTTGGTTAATTAGGCAGTTTTCCCTATGTCGGTTATATTTGACCTGGCGTGGGGAGTTGGGTGAGTTTTTTTACTTCTTTTGGAAAGGTTTGTATATTTTTTTTGAGTTAATTTAAGGGTAAATTACACTTTTCATTCTTTATGTTTGTATTGGATCGCA
Source organism: Helianthus annuus (assembly GCF_002127325.2). Taxonomy (NCBI): domain Eukaryota; kingdom Viridiplantae; phylum Streptophyta; class Magnoliopsida; order Asterales; family Asteraceae; genus Helianthus; species Helianthus annuus. The sequence continues at coordinate 37,027,580 of NC_035435.2, forward strand.
ATGGACACCCTTTAACTTTAATAACAGTCACAGTCCTTGTTGGTGCATATGTCTGTCGACTTCATCTTTTATCGAGTCTTATATTAGAATAGATAGATCAGGGCACGTAGTACGAGAAAATTGTCAAATATGTGTTTGGAGGGTATTTTGCCAGAAATGACAATGTGTCATTTCGCACGAAATAGGTATTACGTGTGAAGCTGATTTCGTGTGAGCTATTCCGTACGAAATAGCTAGCCCTATATATACTAGGTGTGCCTTGTCATTTGTAACTTTCCGGTTTCAGTGCCGAACTGCTGCTGAAGTGTCAACTCGCTGTAAATCATTGTTATATCAATCAGAAAGACATTTAAAGTGAATTGCAAGCTGAATCAACTTGATACGTTTGTTTCCGCCTCTCATATCGAGCAAAAACTCTTTTGAACGACTCGTTCGAGTCAGAAAATGATCCTACAAGTGGTATTAGAGCTCAGGAGGAAGAGTTCTTACCAATTCAGCTGCAAATTCTGATTTCTACACCTTCTTTTTCAAAATTAACAAGTTTTCATAGACAAAATGACTTGAATTTTACACATAATGTGCGAAACAGTATTTTAACAAACCCTAGAAAGTTTCAGATCTTAAAACGGCTTAAAACCTGATCAATTTTGACAAAAACAGTTCGAGATGATGACATCAGCAGCATCTCGTACGAAATAAGAGTTTCGTTTCGCACGAAATAGCATATTCAGAGTCTTTTCGCATAAAATCACTGAGATTCATTCATTTCGCACGAAAACAACAATGTATTTCGCACGAAATCAGTTCATTTCGCACCAAGTTGGCATTTCGTTTGATCATTTCGCACGAAATCACCTATTTCTGTTGAAAGTGTACTATTTTGCATGAAATCAGTCATTCCGCATCAGATTGGTTATTTCGTTTGAACAAGGTCATTTCGTTTGAAGAGTATTTCGCATCAGTGTTTTGTGTGAAAGCTGCCTATTTCGTTTGAAAGATTAAGTTTTTGTGAAATTTTGTAACCGAATCATGGAAGAAGAGTTTTACAACGCATTTGCTACTCCGATTACCATTGCTCAACACACAATGTTAGAAAATGAAACGGGCACCATGCAAAAACCACCAAAGCTCATGAATATTGAGGAGTATAAAGGATAGGAAGAACGATTTGAGAATTGGGTACAAGCAAATTACTTGGATGCTTGGGAATGTGTTGAAACAAAATATGTTAGACCAATGAATGATGATGAGGAGATTATTGCAATTAAAGATCTTAGTGTTGAAGAGAAAAAGAAATATAAAGATGAAAAGATGATGACTAGTTTATTACATCAAGCTGTTAAGGAAGATATCTTGGTTTTATTGCAACACAATGGAACTGCATATTCAATTTGGAAAGCTTTAAAATCAAAGTTTGTTGGAAGTAAAGAAATGATCAAGAACAAAAAGTCACTTTTGAAAAAGGAAGTTGATCTATTTCGAGGTTGGAGAACTGAGATCACCAAGCAGATCATTGAAAGATACTGCAATTTGTTAGTCAACATGAAGAGGGTGAGCATCACAAAGGATAATGAAGAATTGATTGAAAAATTGGCTGATGCGTTGCCACATGAAACTTAGGGCACATACCTTATGACGTTGAGAAATAAGAAGGATTTTGGCAATCTGACACTGAGTAAGTTCTTTGAAAAACTTGAAGCTCAAGAGATGGAACAAAGGAAGATTTCAAGAATGAAGGATTTTGATGGTGAACAAGATATCGGTCTGTATTACAAAGGAGGTATCACTGATAAAACGAACATGTCACCAAAGGTTGAGACTGCATTCAATGCTAAAAGTTCATCTGGAGGGTCATCTAAAGGATCAAACAGCAAAACGGGATTTTCTTCATATCCATCATTTGATCCAAGTTTTTCAAAGACAAAGAATGGCAGAGTTCTACAGTGCAACATTGCACTAAATCTTGAAAATGATGAGAACTATTCGGAAGAGGTTGCAAAAAGTCACATGTCTTTGTTGGTAACAGTATTAGAGTCATATGGGAGTTTAGTAGCAGGAAGGATCGGGAATCCAATGTTGACAAAAGAGGATTACGATCAGATTGATGCTGAGGAAATGGAGTTGATGGATATAAAGTGGTGTTTGGCAAGTGTGCTAAGAAGAGCTGAGAAATTCAAACAGATCACAGGAAGAGATGACTTCCGTGATGCAAATGTTTCTACTTTAGGATTTGATAAATCTAAAGTTACTTGTTTTCGTTGCTGTTGGTGCATTCATCTGTCGACTTCATCTTATATCGAGTCTTGGTTGCGCTACGGATCTGATCAAGACATGATGTCATCTTATTTATTGATGACATCATATATATTGCATCATCATTACATCATGCTCACATGAAGACAAAGAAGTTATATAGAAACAGAATGTATTTGAAATTGTATTCATTTGAATTGTTGACCGTTTGAAGCATGCATTTCGTTTGAGGTATGCATATCGTTTGAAGTTGTGTCCGTTTGAAAGATGTCTTGTCGCTTTCAAATGGAAGGGGCTAGGACTATAAATACCCTTCAAACGATCTCAGTTGTAACGGTCTTGTTTCCGACGGCGAAGCTCCGTCGAAGTGTCTCCGTGACTGTATTTTCTTTATAATCAATACAAGAGACAATTAATAGTGAATCCAAGCTAAACGAAGACCAAATCAATGTATTCCGCCTCTGATTCGGTCTGAGCACTCTTCTGATCAACTCGTTAGGTCGTTTCACGATCCTACAAGTGGTATCAGAGCTCAGGATGAAGAGTTCTTAACGTTTAGCTCGTTTTCGCTAGCAAATTCTGTTTTTCTACACCTTCTTTCACAAAATTGATACTTTTCACGGTTAAAAACAACCGATTTTCACATATAATATACATAACAGTGTTTTAATCAACCCTTGAAAATATCAGACCTAAACTCAAAGAAAAACTGGTAAAAATGGCCTGAAAACTGGTGTCCGTTTGAACGTGGACTGGTGTTCCGTTTGAAAATTGACCTTTCCGTTTGAAAATGTGAAGTTGTCGTTTGAAAATTGACCTTTCCGTTTGAAAACTGGTCCTTTCCGTTTGAAATTGGCCATCTCGTTTAAACTACCGTTTGAAAGCTAGCCATCCCGTTTGAACACATCTACCACTTGAAAGTACATCGAGTTGTGTGTTTCATTAAACAGGGTGTCAGTTCATTGGGAAAAGTGATCATGTGAATTAAATTAGATCGTATGTGCTGTTGAAAACTTTAATGTGTTAGTTGCTCACGTGAATGTTTTATTCAAGATTTGGATGTGAATTGGTTTGTCGGCTTCCAATCAACCGATTAGTGGGGTGCATGTGAAGTAACATAAGTCCACTAATTCAACCAATCATATTTTATGTTAAAAAGTAACGGCCCTATCACATTGTCAAGGTTGTCGGATTAGTGGATTGTATGGCCAAATAAATATAATTGAACTTTTACAGTTGTCGGGTTAGTGGTTGCGGCCCAATCACTTGTATGATAAAAATCAGCCCAATCATTGAAAGTCATTGCATGTGAAGAAAAAGGGCGGCCCAATCACAAAAATTGAATAGATAAAATTGACAGAAGCTGAAAAGATATCAAAGTTTGCAGATGCTTTACCTGCCGAATGGGATGATGTTTTAAAGAAACTAAAACTAGAGCCTAAATTTTCAAAATTACATTCATCTGATTTCATCAATAAACTTCAAACACACAGTTATGAAAATTCTGATAAGAAGAAAATATTGATGAATAAAATCAAAGGAAATCTAGATAAATTGAATTTGGGAAATCTAGACAAAATCAATTTGGATGTAATTACTGAAATTGATAAAAGAATATGTATGTGTTTCGCTGCAAAACAGAACATGAAATATGACTTTAAAAGGGGGTGTTATGTTGATACAAAATTTAAACCTCTTGATTTTGTTAAAATTGTTTGTGCAGGAACATACAAGACAGAGACAAAGGAAATGTCAAAGAATGAAGAATCTGTGAAGAATGAATCTTCAAGTTCTGAATTAGTGTGCTCCAAATGTGACAACTTTAAGACTGACAATGACAAACTCTTGAAGGATGCGGAAAGTTTGACATCGGAAGTCAAGAAGTTGAGCAATGAGAAGCAAGATGATATTAAACAGATTCTGGATTTATAGGGAAATTGTGAGAAGTTGAAATCTGAGAATGTTAAACTGTTAAATGACCTAAACAGTTTAATATCAGAAAACAAGGTTTTAAAAGAAAAAGAAAAAGACTTTGAAAGCAAAAAGAAATCTTCAGAAAATGAAGATTTGTGGATAAAACTGGAGAACAAAAATCTGAAAGCAAATGAAACAAAATTTCAAGAACAGCTAAAAGTTTTGGAAAAAGAAAAAACTGTTCTTGAAAACATGAAGAATGAGAATGAAAAAACAATCAAGTCTCATCTTGAAAGAATATCTCAGCTTGAAAATGAAGCTGAGAATTCAAGAAACAAGATTGATGAACTTGAAAAGAAATAGAAAGGTTTTGTGACATCATCTGAATCTTTGAATATTCCCTGTCCAAAACCTATCAATTCAGTTCCAATAAGTGACAGTGTCACAAACTTTGACAATGTCAAAGTTGAAGATTGTGATAAGAAATCTGATGATGAAAATGAAAAAATTGAAAAACAAAAAATGTTTTTGAAATTAAAAGAAAAATTTCAGAAAACTGTTCTACGATCGACTGAAAAGGGAGAATGCTCTAAGCAAAATGTAGGATCGTTTGCTGACCCGAACGAGTCGTTCAGAGGTTGTCTCTTGCGTTTCAGATGCGGAATAATAAGAAATGCAAGTAGATATAACTTGTTCTTTCTCCTGACTGCTTGTTTTATTGATTTGAAACGTTTTACAGCTCAATCGTCACACCGGCAGAGCTTCGGCGTGGAATTCGACAATCACGTTATGAGGTCCGCTCAAACGAACCCTATATATAGGCAGTTGGGTCCGCTTATGTGTCATATGACCATAAGAGCGGACCAGACAAGTCCACATAAGCGGACCAATCATGCCAAATAAGCGAACCTAGATCATTATGTCCCTATGAGCGGACCTAAGTCATAAAACCTATACAGACTCCTGTTTTCTCGTAAAACGTGCCCAATGCTATACAATACGACATAAGACCTGATCCTAGACACCTAAACGCAATCAACAGATGTAGTGCACTAACACAAAAACCTTTGAAGAAGAAAGTGGAACAGAAACAAAAGATAAAAAATGAGAATAATGTTCAAAAAGATAATAAAAGCTCATCAGATCGATCATCCAATTAAAATCAAAAATTACAAAAAGTAAAAAATGAAAATTCAAAAATTGTTGGTAATAAGTGGTGCAGGTCGGACCACAGTACTCAAAAGTCAAATCCAGCTTACAAGAGGAATGATGACTATCACCAAGCCAAACAGTGCTTTGATTTGAGCATTTGGACTGAGAATGGTGATTGGTATGATAACAGAGTGTGTTACCGGTGCGGTTATCAAGGGCACATTGCTGTTAACTGCCAAAGTTGGAATTATGAGACGAGAAGATGCTTTAACTGCAACATTAGAGGTCACATTGCCAGAGATTGCCCAAGGAGATCGACTGACAGATTGAGGGCTAAGTCTCAAAAATTGGTAAAGATTCCAGTCAACATCAAGTCCAAAGAACAGAAGGTTCAAGAATCTAAAGTTCAAGAAAAGAAAGTGAAGCTTTCTCAGGGGCAGAAAGACAGACTGAGGAAGAAGAGGAAGAAGGCCAGAGAGTATCTGGAGAAGATTTTGTCCTCGAGTTCACCGGATAGATCGAATAAGAGTTCTGATGAATCAACTCCCTCGACTGCAAAGTCAAGCAAGAAAAATTCATCAGATACAAATCTGAGGACGAAAAAGGAAAAGAAGAAGGTGAAAGTTGGTGGCGATGAATCTGTTTCTTCAGAAACAAAGGAGCCACATGTCGGCGATGAATCTGGCTCATCAAAGTCAGACAAGCCACATTCAGGCAATGATTCTGGTTCGTTAAAGCCAGAGGAGCCGGTAGTTAAGGTAAAATCTAAGAATTCAGGTTTAACAATGGATGATGCAAACTTTCCACCATTGTTGAACAAGAATTCAAAATCACCCAAGGACAGTCAGGCTTGGGTGAAACTTTTCAAATGAAAAACCTGACTTGCCGGAGATCCCAAGTTGGTAATCGTGGATCATGAATCGGCATCTTTCTAAATCTGGGTTTGAGAAGTTTTGCAGGACTTGCCGGAACTCCCAGGTTGGTAAGTGCGGAGTAGGAATCGGCACTCTGAGAATTCAGCCAACAGATAGTAATTGGTTGAAAAACAGGTTTAATATGTCTGTTTGTTGTTCTTACAAGTGGTTAATCAAGGTCATTAATTTGAACTTGAGTTAACTATCATTCATAATATTGGCAAACAATGTGATGATTTGATCCCCAAACCTAAAAGTGGTAAAATCAACAAACTAATAATTCGGAAAAACCATTTTGATTAAAACAAACTTAAGTGTTTTGAAATCATAATGGGAAAATAGTTTGTTGTGAGGGGGAGTTCTGATTGTTTATGCCAAGCGGATGGAGATTTGAGGTAATTCGATATCAGTTGTCATGTTCCTGTACAGTTTGTTTTCAATTTTCTTTAGATGTATTTGTATTTTAGGGGGAGTATATTTTCAGGAAATCCAAAAACATTGGAAAATTTGAAAAAGCCAAAAACATGATAAAACTGAAAAATGAGTTTTTGTTGCATAAAAGAGGAAATGATAGTACATCAGTGGACTGTCACAACATGCTAAAGAAATGTAAAGATAAAATGTGATAAACAATCTCACTACGGATATGTCGGTAGGTTTTTACACATTTAGTAGATTGTGACGAGATATAAACCTAAGCAAGTTTGAATAAAACTTATTCTATGGGGAACAACTTCTTGAATATATAGGTAACCCCTGAAATTTTGTTTGAAAGGTCCCTTATTCTGAGATACTAGGTCTTTATGCTCAGTGATATCTGGGGTATTATCCCGGGACTTTTGCTGTATGGAAATACTGACCTAGTCCCCGGATAATGCTTTCCGCAAAAGCTTTGAAATATAAGCTCGCCCTCAGCAAGCTGATGAAACAATAAAATTGATAGTCGCTGCTGTTGTAATAAAAGATACTCTAAAGGGGACACACCGAAAAGTCGAAGCCGTCATCTCTCTGCGTATACGGAAGTATTGACCTGAGCTCTCACGGCCCTCGGAATTTAACCCCTTTACAGATATCATCTGTGGTATACTCACCTGTAAGACTGAATATTGGGATCTGGATACGGGAGTATATTCAAGTGGTGGGACACACGGATAAGTTTAAGTAATTAAGATACTAATTGCGTATCTCGGAACAGTTGAACTTTGTGTGAAAATTCAAGTGGACCAGTATACTGACAATCTAGGTGAATTGTTTAGAACTTAAAATGTAATCAAGCTTAACGGTGTTAGTGATATGTCTCAAAAACTGATATGATCCTCTTGCACGAACTCACAAAAATATTGTTTGTACATATTTCATTTCTGCATTTAAAATTCTGTTTCTGCCTTATGTCTCATATTTTGAAAATTCCAAAAAGAGTTTTGACAACTGATGTTGGAAAACTAATATTCAAAATTTCAAAGGCTAAACATGATGAACAGATGGTTTGGTTAATTGTTTTGAAATGTTGAATCAGAGTTTGAAATGTTTCAAATTTTGATAAATTTTAAATGTGAAAAATCCTCAAATGTTTAGTTGATTCATTAAGTTGAATCACAAATTGTTGGTTTGTAATAGAGTGTTTGAGATGTGTAGGTTTCTGATCCTGCTGCTATGGAAAGTCAGGGGATACATCAGAACCCGAGAAGAGCTTAAACTGAAAAGCTAGGATTTGATCTCAAGGTGATAGCAAATTCCAGATAGCGATCCCATCATGATGAAAGGGGGAGTCTGACGAGGCTAGAGCTAAAGAAAAGATCCTGGTATATGCTAAGAAAGAAAAGAGACTGATAAAGACTGAAGATGCGAAGACTCGACAGTTAAGCCTCGTCAACATCTGAGGGGGAGTCTGTTGGTGCATTCATCTGTCGACTTCGTCTTATATCGAGTCTTGGTTGCGCTACGGATCTGATCAAGACATGATGTCATCTTATTTATTGATGACATCATATATATTGCATCATCATTACATCATGCTCACATGAAGACAAAGACGTTAGATAGAAACAGAATGTATTTGAAATTGTATTCATTTGAATTGTTGACCGTTTGAAGCATGCATTTCGTTTGAGGCATGCATATCGTTTGAAGTTGTGTCCGTTTGAAAGATGTCTTGTCACTTTCAAACGGAAGGGGCTAGGACTATAAATACCCTTCAAACGATCTCAGTTGTAACGGTCTTGTTTCCGACAGCGAAGCTCCGTCGAAGTGTCTCCGTGACTGTATTTGCTTTATAATCAATACAAGAGACAATTAATAGTGAATCCAAGCTAAACGAAGACCAAATCAATGTATTCCGCCTCTGATTCGGTCTGAGCACTCTTCTGATCGACTCGTTAGGTCATTTCACGATCCTACAGTTGCAGAGAAAAAGAACACTTCAAGAGAGAATGCACGAATCGCGAAGCAAGTGGAGCTCAAAATCCGTTCAACAACAATGATCATTATCGGAAAGCAATTTATCATCAAGTTGCTCAACAATCACATCAACAACAAGAACCACAAACTGCACATGCTAAGAAAGCGCTCGAAGAATCTTCTAAGAAAGCTTATTTGATGAACAAATTGATAGATCAAGAAGATGAAAAATTACCAGAAGGTTTTAGCTAGGAATATTTTAGCTGGGATACTTATTGTCCGGATAAAGAAGTTTTAAAAGCCAAAGATTTTGTCGCTCGAGTTGCTGAAGATAGTGATAATGATGATGATTATTATGCAAAAAGAATGGAAGAGCACTTAAGAATGCTAGAGGAAAGTGACAGTGATGATGGAAAGATTCGAAAGAAAAAGAAGAAAGTTAAAAAACCAGTCAGCAGTGATGATGAAGAAGTTCCTGTGAAAAAGAAAAATGTAATAGAAGTTCCAGCTTTCACAGTTAAAGCAGAAGCCGATGCAAGAAATATTCCTGTGAAATGTGAAAATTGTGAAGCAGTAAAGAAGCAAAACAGTACTTTGATTCATAACATGAACAGATTGAAAGAATCCTATGATGTTCTTAACAAAGCAATGAATCAGTACAACCAATCCAGCAGTGAACAAGCAACAGCTATGAAGACACTTCAAGGAGCTTTCATGACAAAGCAAAAAGTTGTCAACAATTATATGGAGAAGTGTGCTGTTCTGGAACAGAAATTGGAAACCCAGAGGATTGAAACAGAAAGGGTAAACAAATTATTAAAAAGTTACTCATGTACTTCTTATGTCATTGACAGGATTTATCCAACTGTTGAAGGCATGAAGGCGTTTAAAGAAGTTACAACTGAAGAAAAGACTTCTAAAGCAAAAGAAAAAACTGAAGTGAAAGATTCTGGTAAGAAACAAAGTGTTAGTTATAACAAGTGTCCACCCCCACTTGAAAATGGATATTCTCCACGAAATCCAAATTCTAAAAGAGTCGAAAAGGCAACCAACTTAGTGTGGGAGTCTGAACCATCAGTTAATTTGCCAGAAAACATTGATGTTACATTCACTGCATCTGATACTGATAAAAAATCTCAATTGATGAAGAAAGTGGTGGATCATGTGTTAGATAAAGATGATATGGAGGAGTCTAAGTCAGAGTCAAAGTTTGAGTCCAGCATTCCAAATCCAACAGTAAAAAATGACAAACGAGTTTAGAAAAAAGAATTCTTGTTATTGATGCGTGTGTAGTGTAATATAATTTAGATGTATATTTAAGCCCCTTTTTTTACACTTTTAGCCAAGTTTTAAATTTATAAAACACGATATTTACTAACACTAAACACACATATGGGCAAGTGCACCCATCGTGGACGTAGTATAGTGTTGGTAAGATACCGAGGTCGTCCAAGGACACAAGAGCTTTTAATACCGGTTTATCCTCAACGTCTAATCAAATCAAAAAGTTAGAAAAATGTTTTAAACTAAGAAAAATAAAAACTAACTAAATGCTGAAAAAAAAAAAAACCGATAGACAAGATGAATCACTTGGATCCGACACGTGTATTAGTATAACCTTTGATTATTTTCGCACTTTTGCACTTGTTTAAGAGATTATCTTAGTTATTGTAGTAGGCCCCTCTTTTGAAGGCGACGTTACCCTCAACCCAGTAGTTTGAGTCAGCAAGGATACAATCCTAAAGGGTCGGATTATTGAAAGATAATGAATTAAGTTATTAATGCAAATTATGGTAGGCCCCACTTTTGGCGGTGACGTTACCCTCGGCTAAGTAGTCTGAGTCAGCAGGGATACAGTCCTAAATAGCCGGGTTATAGTATTAATAGTAGTTAACTTATGAGGGGGTCAAAGAGTTTGGATCCCCGCCATCCAATACCTATGGGCATTGAAGGAGATCCTACTAAAATTGACCCAGGTCCCAAGCAGGACCTCTAAACGCTGAACAAGGGAAAGACCCTTACCAAACCGTTCCCTTAACCCCCGACCAGGTAGCCAACATACCTCCATATAGACCGTGGAGATATGAATGGTGAAAATCTTTTATTTTATATAGACAGTAAAATAATGCCAAGACACCACGGACAAACGATAAGGAAAGATCACCTTCAACATAACTAACTAGTTATTAAAGTCATTAATACAAAACCAAATAAAAAGTGCAAAAGATTAAGAATAAAAAGTATTATACTAAACACTTGTCTTCACCAAGTGATGTAAGAGACTTAGGCAAACATGGCCTTGATTGTCAAGAACTCTTACGATCAATCTTGGATCCCGAGACGACTCACACACTCTATGATGGACAATGGATGATGGTGGTGGATGATGGTGTTATGGTGGTGGTGGGTGGTGGATGAAGTGTGAGAGAGGTGGTGTGCCAAGGGATGAGAGAGAATGAAGCCAAACTCCTCTATTTATAGGCTGAACAGAAGGCTGGACACGGCCCCGTGTCCGCTGGACACGGCCCCGTGCCCGTCTGACATTCTCTCTCTTCATTAATTGTAATTGCGAATTACAATTAATGCGCCTGCTGTACTTTTCACCACGCCCCCCTGCCCGCTGGACACGGCCCCGTGGAGGGCAATGGAAGCTTCTACTGGTTTGTCTTTTCTGCTGCTTCCTGGGCACGCCCCCGTGTTCGCTGGACACGGGGCGTGTTCAGACTCTGTTTCTTCTCCTTTGCCTTGGGAGGTGCCGTTGAGGGTCCGGGCAGTCTACTTTTGTTCCTTTTCTTGTATTTATGCTAGAATTAGTTGTCTTTTTGCTTCTTTTGTGATTTTGAGCTCATTTAATCCTGAAAATGCAAAAGGAAGACAAAAACACTATTTTTCCAACATTAGTACTCAAAAAGGGTTAGTTTTATGCCTTAATGGATGTGATTTATATGTTGCATTTTACACACATCAAATACCCCCACACTTGAACTTTTGCTTGTCCTCAAGCAAAACTCTTTAAATGTGGCTTACACTCCCAAATGGAATAGGTAGAAGAGAAGATTTTAGCTTGTCCTAGAGTGTCGGGAATCCAAGGTCTTTATTAAGTTTTATTTTTATTTATTTACAATCTTATTCGTTATGATTTATTTTGAACGTTTCATAAGATAAATTACTTATTTGGGCATAGCATGCCTTATTAAAATTCCATTTATATACAAGTTCACATACCTCACGGGGGATCACTCAACACTCGGCCGAAGGTGTATATTTTAGTGAATCACTCGAGAGCGGCATGGAACTTACGCCTTCCATAGGCTTGCCAAGCAATCAATCCTCCTCCTTTTTAACTTTTTACCTTCGTAAATATCAAGAGGACTTTTTGGGTGAAGGGTTAGGCTTGGGTTAAAGGTGGGTGGTTGGGTTAGTGGTTAGTAAAAAGGGCCAAAATCGTAAAAAGCGTCGGTTTTCGTAAAATACCTTGTTTTTAGCAACTTTTTATTTTGAAGTATTTCTCCAAACAAGCTTTTATATAGCTTTTGTTTGTTTTTGACTTCATCATATTTTTTTTTTTTGATCGTCACATAAAAAGGTGAGTTTACTAAAAACCGAGCTTGTTACTAAAATAAAGGGTGAAAAATAAAAAGGTTTTTGGTGGGTGAAAAGGGTTTTTGGGGTAATGAAATGAAAGGTTTAGGCTCAATCTAGGGGGATTTTGGGTAGGTAATAAAAAAAATTGAAAAATAATGGTTTTGAAAGAAAAATGGTTAGTCCTAATGCCTCCATCATTTACTTACTTGGGTTTAAGTTGGTAAGGACCGGGAATGTATCGTCGTGGCAAGTTCTAGATTTGTAAGAACCAAGCGGCTATTCACACAAGAAACGAAAAATGAGCATTTAGTCTAAATATGTATATTTTTATGCTCAATAAAGGCTCAAAACTCACTTTTGTGGGAATGGATTTTTAATGTGATCAAGTATATATAATCGAATTTTTAACTAGACTTGTTATGCCGTTTCATAATTTTCTTATGTTGGTTCTTTTTATCACGACGCTATCGGTTGTAAACTTGTAAAAATATAACCTTTTTAGAACTTGTTATTCCCAACTTAAACTAAGACAAGTAAATAAAAAAAAAATGAAAAAGTTTTTTGAAAAAAAAATTTGGGGTGTTTAGCGGTTCCAATAGAGTTTTGTGTAAGGCTTGTGTTTAGGATTTGCAAAATTCAAGGTTTTATCATCCCCCCACACTTAAATTACACATTGTCCTCAATGTGTCCAAAAATAATGTTTTTGGTTGATTAGAATGTGTAAAAGTGGGTTTAAAAGCAAAGATTTATGTTACTGGCATCCTGGACACGGCCCCGTGTTGACCGGGCACGGCCCCGTGGTCAAGTGCCAGTAACAAAAATTAGAGAATTGGAACAGAAGCCTGGACACGGGGGCGTGTCCGCCGAACACGGCCCGTGTCCAGTTACCTGAACTGGGTGATTTTCTGCAGGGGGCTCAGCACGGGGCCGTGTTGGTTGGGCACGGCCCGTGTTGAGCCTTCTGTGATGGAGATTTTTGTCGGGTTGCTCTGTTCTTCGTGCATGGTTCCATTTTTTTCGTTCCCTTTTTCATCCATTACCACCATGAGTGTGTTTTATTTTCAAAACAACCATCAATCTTAAAAACCATCATATCATTGCGAATCATAGATAGATATTACATTAAGTTAGCTAAAAAACTAGGGGATACATGAGGTTATCATAAGGGTTCTACTTATTTAGGAAAATTTTGGGAATAGCTTCCCGATGTAGTAACACTCTCTAGCCGATGGCTCCTCGGTTGTTATTCCAAGCCATTCTTCTATCTCCCTTGGGAGGTAGAAGGTAGCTTCATTCTCTTCGGTGTCTCGAGGAGGAACGCTCACCGGGACTCCTTGCACCACCCTTGGTTGAGGTACTTGGTGCATGGCGTGCCATTCGGCTGGAATGATGACCTCGGGTACTACATTCCACGCCCTTTGGGTTATCACCGGAACCAAAGGCGGGGAAGCGAGAAGGTTTAACCTTTGGTGCAGGAGGTTTACTTCTCGCAGGCAGCCCTCCAAACCTACCGTCAGATGATTAATACGGTCCACCAATGCTTCTTCTACCCCCGTCATTTCGTCTATGGCTTCCCTCAAAGCGTAAACGTAGTTTACTAGGGAATCCTCCGCCGTGGACGATCTCCTTCCATTTCGGTTATTTCTTGAAGATGTTCCGCTGTTTCTGCTGGCCATTTTATGCGAAATAAGCCGAAGATAACTGATACTTTTGCAAAACAGTACCTCGAACACGGCCCCGTGCTCAGTGAGCACGGCCTCGTGTTCAGCTGTCTGCAGGATTTTTGTCTAACGATTCCAGGTTTTTAAATTATTTTAATACACTTTTATTGTGTTTTAAGCTCAAATAATTTAAAACAAAGTTATAGAACTAACTTTAGACAAGAATCCGTGGCAAAAACTCCTACAAACCTTTCATAGAAGGTTGGAATCATGGGTTTCCAAGCTTCCATGGAGGTAATGTTTGAAAAATTTTTGGAAGAAGGAGAAATGAACAAAAGTGGAAAAGACAAGATGGTCCTTAGGAATCTTCTTTTAGCACTTACCTAGGATGGTATATGTGAAGATCCCAGGAATCTCTGCTTGGTGAAGTGGTAAAAAATGAGCAGGATTCAGGCTGCATTTAAAGAAAACGACAGCACACTGGACACGGCCCTGTGTCCGCTGGACACGGCCCCGTGTGCAGAGAAAATCCTGACACATTTTGTCCGTATTCTGACAGAATCAGCAGAGAATCTTCTGAGTGAACACGGGGGCGTGTTGACCGGGCACGGCCCCGTGTCGGCAGGCTGTTTTATGGAGTTTTGTCTCTTACTAAGGAGTTAATTTATATCGGGTGGCTCTTGACTTGTTGGAACAACCCCATAGTGCCTAAGATACCTTAATTGTCCTATACTAAGACGAGAACGCAAGAGGTTATCGGTGAGGGTAATTCCTATTTTCATTCTAGGTGGACAAGTCCAACCCTTTTCCGGGCTCTCGTTAAAGAAGGTGTACGCCGAATCGCTCAGGTCTATGTATGCACCGAACGAAGTCGATGGGGAGTCCTTCACGGCACAATCGGCACAGGGACGACTATCGTCCACGTCTTTTCTAGGTATGAAGGTATTTTCGGGAGCAACGAGGTTGTCGGAATGCGGTTCCAACATTTCCTCATGGTCATCATCTTGGGATGGATCTATAAAATCCTTCCTAAGTTCTTTTGACCAATTGAGAAGTAGTTCTTCTAGTTGAAATAACTCGTCAAGGAGCATTTCTCCTAGAATATCTGGCTGGGCGCATTCGAGGGAGAAATAGTGCTTATTTTTACTTTCGCCCCTCTTAAAGTTACAAGGAATCGGTGGGTCTATATAGTGGGGCCTATAGTTGAGAAAATAACATTTTAATTCCTCATGTTCGCCTCCACATAATCGACACCACAAACCATAAGAGTGCCGAAAGTAAAAAGAATTACTATCACTCATGTTTGTGTCAGAAATTACCAACCGCCGGGATCTAACGGTTCTGTTTTCAGCAACTGAATCTTGGACACGGGGGCGTGTTGAGTGGACACGGCCCCGTGTTCAGCCTACTGTCTGACTTAAAACAGGATTGCCAGTTCCAATGATTGAGCACGGGGCGTGTTCAGCGGGCACGGCCCCGTGTTGAGCTCTGCAGAAGCTAAAAATCTAAGAAAAAATCCTAAAAAATTAAAGAAAAATAAAAATATGATTAGGCCGTTGATTCCTAACTTTCTTAAAATCCTTGTGTCCCCGGCAACGGCGCCAAAAACTTGATGCGTGTGTAGTGTAATATAATTTAGAAGTATATTTAAGCCCCTTTTTTACACTTTTAGCCAAGTTTTAAATTTATAAAACACGATATTTACTAACACTAAACACACATATGGGCAAGTGCACCCATCGTGGACGTAGTATAGTGTTGGTAAGATACCGAGGTCGTCCAAGGACACAAGAGCTTTTAATACCGGTTTATCCTCAACGTCTAATCAAATCAAAAAGTTAGAAAAATGTTTTAAACTAAGAAAAATAAAAACTAACTAAATGCTGAAAAATAAAAATAAAAACAGATAGACAAGATGAATCACTTGGATCCGACACGTGTATTAGTATAACCTTTGATTATTTTCGCACTTTTGCACTTGTTTAAGAGATTATCTTAGTTATTGTAGTAGGCCCCTCTTTTGAAGGCGACGTTACCCTCAACCCAGTAGTTTGAGTCAGCAAGGATACAATCCTAAAGGGTCGGATTATTGAAAGATAATGAATTAAGTTATTAACGCAAATTGTGGTAGGCCCCGCTTTTGGCGGTGACGTTACCCTCGGCTAAGTAGTCTGAGTCAGCAGGGATACAGTCCTAAATAGCCGGGTTATAGTATTAATAGTAGTTAACTTATGAGGGGGTCAAAGAGTTTGGATCCCCGCCATCCAATACCTATGGGCATTGAAGGAGATCCTACTAAAATTGACCCAGGTCCCAAGCAGGACCTCTAAACGCTGAACAAGGGCAAGACCCTTACCAAACCGTTCCCTTAACCCCCGACCAGGTAGCCAACATACCTCCATATAGACCGTGGAGATATGAATGGTGAAAATCTTTTATTTTATATAGACAGTAAAATAATGCCAAGACACCACGGACAAACGATAAGGAAAGATCACCTTCAACATAAGTAACTAGTTATTAAAGTCATTAATACAAAACCAAATAAAAAGTGCAAAAGATTAAGAATAAAAAGTATTATACTAAACACTTGTCTTCACCAAGTGATGTAAGAGACTTAGGCAAACATGGCCTTGATTGTCAAGAACTCTTACAATCAATCTTGGATCCCGAGACGACTCACACACTCTACGATGGACAATGGATGATGGTGGTGGATGATGGTGTTGTGGTCGTGGTGGGTGGTGGATGAAGTGTGAGAGAGGTGGTGTGCCAAGGGATGAGAGAGAATGAAGCCAAGCTCCTCTATTTATAGGCTGAACAGAAGGCTGGACACGGCCCCGTGCCCGTCTGACATTCTCTCTCTTCATTAATTGTAATTGCGAATTACAATTAATGCGCCTGCTGTACTTTCACCACGCCCCCGTGCCCGCTGGACACGGCCCCGTGGTGGGCAATGGAAGCTTCTACTGGTTTGTCTTTTCTGCTGCTTCCTGGGCACGCCCCCGTGTTCGCTGGACACGGGGCGTGTTCAGACTCTGTTTCTTCTCCTTTGCCTTGGGAGGTGCCGTTGAGGGTCCGAGCAGTCTACTTTTGTTCCTTTTCTTGTATTTATGCTAGAATTAGTTGTCTTTTTGCTTCTTTTGTGATTTTGAGCTCATTTAATCCTGAAAATGCAAAAGGAAGACAAAAACACTATTTTTCCAACATTAGTACTCAAAAAGGGTTAGTTTTATGCCTTAATTGATGTGATTTATATGTTGCATTTTACACACATCATTATCAAAATCTAATTTGAATGATGAAACATTCAAAGTGGCATATACTTTGAATGATTCAGACAAATTATATTCTGATGAGGAATTTCCAATAAGAGGTGTCAAAACTGAAATGATCAAAAAGGTTTTCAAATTAACAGAAATTAATATTTCTAAAATAAAAGATGTAAATCTTTCTAATAAACCTAAAAAATACACATCAAGAGTACAACAAAGAGAAAACAAGAAAAAAAGTTACAGTTCTGGTTCAGGTTATCGAAAGAAACCAAACCATAACGGTAATTTCAAAAAGAAGGGATTAGGTTTTATACCACCTGAAAATCATAAAAATGAAAAAACTTATAAACCAAAAACTGTATTTGTTTCAGGAGCAAGTTCGGAAGAAGAAGAGAAAAGCTCATTCTGGAAGCAATCTAACAAAGAATTCCTTGCGAAGAAGCAAGATTGAATGAAGAATGAAGCTGTTCAAAAGAAAGAAATGAGAAACTGTTTTCAATGCAAAACAATTGGTCATATTGCCAGGAACTATCCAAAGGCAATACAATCAAAACAGGGAGTGTCTCTTGAAATGAAAGATAAGATGGTTGAAAATGAACCACCAACCAAATCTTCTATAGTTTTCAAAAACTCAAAATTTGAGGTTGGTGAATGTTCAAAAAGATTTTACAAGAGAAAAGCAAATTTTGACAATGAAAAATGGGTTGTTAAAAGATATGATGATAGTTCTAGCGATGATTCTGATTCGACAAAACCAGAGGAGCTATCTTCTGGCAATGAATCTGATTCCACAAAGTCAGATGAGCCACATGTTAAATCAAAAGGTGAAAACTCAGTACAGCCAATGGATGATGCAAATTCTCCCCCATTGAGGGCTGAAAATTTTAAACAAAAAGTTGGCAAAGTTGAGATTTCAAATCAATTCTTTTCTGAAAAGAAAGAATTTGATGTTGAAAAAGTTTTTAACCCCAAAGTGCAACATATTTTTGGAAAAATGATTGATGGGAAAGCCAAAGGGGTAAAAGAATTTTATAAGAAGAAAATGAAAGGAAAGAAACCGAGTGTTGATAACTCGGAATCTCCCAAGGACTGTCAGGCTTGGGAGAATATTCTTAACTGAAAAAAAACTGACTTGCCGGAACTCCCAGGTTGGTAATTGGGGAGTAGGAATCGGCATCTTTCTTGAGAAATTCACCTATGTGATATTTCGATCTACAAGTGGTTTTTTTTTAAATTGTCATATCTTGTCTTTACAAGGGGTATAGTGGTTAACAAACCTACAAGTGGTTGACAAGAGGGTTTGTTCTTACAAGTGGTTAATCAAGGTCATTAAATTGAACTTGATTTAACTATCATTCAAAATGGTTGATTAAACAATGTGATGAGTATATCCCCAATCCTACAAGTGGTAAAATCAACAAAACTTATTTTCTGGAAAAACCATTTTGATTAAAACAAACTTAAGTGTTTTGAAATCATAATGGGAAAATAGTTTGTTGTCAGGGGAAGTTCTGATTGTTTATGCCAAGTGGATGGCGAATTTAAGCAATTCAAATCAGTTTGTCAAATTTTCTTTAAATGGTTTTGAATTTTAGGGTGAGTAAGAAATTTCAGAAAATCCAAAAACATTAGAAAATTTGAAAATCATCAAAAACATGATAAAATGAAAAAAAAAAAGAGTTTTGTTGAGAAAAAAAGGAAATGATAGTACATCATTGGACTATCACAACACGCTAAAGAATTGGAAAGTCAAATGTGATAAACAATCTCACTGTGGATATGCCAGTAGGTTTTTATACATTCAGTAGATTGTTTTCGAGATATAAACATAAATATCAAATACTTACTTATATCGTAGGGAACATCTCTCGGATATATGGGTAACCCCCGAAATCTTGTTTGAAAGATTTTCTATTTATGACATACTAGGTCTTCGTGCGTGGTGATATCTGGGGTATTATACCTGGACTTCTGATTTTGCGGGAGCAATAGCCTAGTCCTCGTATAATACTTTGCATAAGCTTTAATCTTAAAGCCCACCCTCAGTACAAAAAATGACGAAACATTGAAAAATGCTAATCATGTGCTGTTGAAGAAAAGATCCCCAAACGGGACACACCTAAAAGACGAGCCATCGTCTCTTTGTCTGAACGGAAGTTCTAACCTGAGCTCTCATGGTCTCGTATTTACCTGTTTACAGATATCATTAGTGTACATTCACCTGTAAGACTGAATATAGAGGTCTGGATACGGGAGTATATTCTGAGGTGGGACACGCGAATAAGTTTAAGTCATTAAAACATTAATCTCGTATCTCGAAACAGTTAAACTTTGTGTGAAAATTTAAGTGGATCAGTATACTATACTGACAATCTAGGTGAATTGTTCAGAACTTAAAATGTTTAAAGCGTAACGGTGTTAGTGTTTTGTCTCATAAACTGATATGATCCTCTTACACAAACTCACAAAAATATTGTATGTAAATATTTTTTTACTGTTTTTCAAACAAAAATCCAAAAAGATTTTAGTGTGTTTTAGCATAAATTTTGAAAAATTCAAAAAGATTTTATTTCATCTTATTTTCGACAACTGATGTTGAAAAGCTGATTTTCAAAATTACAAGTGCTAAACATGATGAACAAAAGGTTTGGGAGAATTTGTTTGAGATGAAAAATTGTTTTGAAAAGAAAAATATTATTTCTACAAGTGGTTCATCAGAGGTTAAAATTGTTAAATCATATTGTTTGATACCTGTATATGGTATATAAATTTGTCAAATTATAAATGTGTGAAATTTATTTTTGAGGTAGAGGATGTGCAGGTAAGCCAGGTTTCGATTCCTGAGGATTCTGTGTTTAGACAGAGCCAGGTTTCGATCCTGAACCTGTGAAAGCCAGACTACGATCCCAAGCACAACTTAATGGGGAGTCTGCTAGCAAATGAGAGTCTGAAGTTGTAAAGAGCCAGGTTATAATCCTGGTGCTGATGATGCTGATGAACTTAAGGAATCAAGAAATATGATCAAGAGAATTAGAGTAAGGTAAGAGCCAGGTCGAGATCCTGGAGACGAAAAGAAGACAGAGATTGAGGATGTTTACATTGTCAGATACTTCGAGAGAGTTCGAGAAGACTGATAAAGACTGAAGATTGAAGACTCGACGCTGAAGACTTCGTCAACATCCAAGGGGGAGTCTGTTGGTGCATATGTCTGTTGAGTTCGTCTTGTATCGAGTCTTGTATTAGAATAGATAGATCAGGGCACGTCGTACGAGAAAATTATCAAATATGTCTTTGGAGGGTATTTCGCACGAAATGACAATGTGTCATTTCACACGAAATCAACTGTTGATTTCGCACGAAATAGCTATTTCGTGTGAAGTTGATTTCGTGTGAGCTATTCCGTACAAAATAGCTAGCCCTATATATACTAGGTGTGCCTTGTCATTTGTAACTTTCCAGTTTTAGTGCCAAACTGATGCCGAAGTGTCAACTCGCTGTAAATCATTGTTATATCAATCAGAAAGACATTTAAAGTGAACTGCAAGCTGAATCAACTTGATACGTTTGTTTCAGCCTCTCATATCGAGCAAAAACTCTTCTGAACGACTCGTTCGGGTCAGAAACGATCCTACAGTCCTTTATTTGTAAAACCCATTACACCCTAGGTCCTTCAGCCCTAAGCAGGTTAAATTTTTTCAGTTAAATTTGGCATGTGCCTTTCACATGAGCGTGAGTTAGTAATTTCACCTATTATATTTAAAATATGTATTCTTTTTCCTTTCATCTTCATAGCCACACAACCAAAAACCTTATCCCCTTTCTTTCTCTTCTCTCTCATGTCCTTCTCTCTAGAAAATGGCTAGCTGCCACCCTTGGTGGCACAGCCACAGCGGCAAGGACAACTACCACCATCACCCCAACCTCCGGTGCCCACCTACGAACCCACTTCCTTTGGTTCACCCTCCTTCCACCTCCCATCCCATCTCATCTCCCCTCTGAATCCCCCAACCTCCAACCTGAAGATCCACTTTCAAATTCCCAGGTTCATCCAACGTTCCGCCATAATGGGGGTTACCAGTGGCCGGCGGTGGTGAATTTTTTAGAGAGAGAAAATTTTTAAAGAGATAGTGGTACGTCTTTAATTAGAAACTAAAACCAATTTGGAATACCTATTTCTTTCTTTTGATCTGAACTTTTATGTACAGTGTTTTTTATTGTTCAATATCTGTATGCCATTATAATAACAACAGAGAGAAAAAATAACTTCTCTGTTCATCTTCACAACCACCAACTTATGATTATGTTCGTCCCCTCCAAATTTCCTCTCTAAAAAGAGATGTGGTGGTGGTTGTAGGTCCAGCGGTGGTGGTGGTTTTAGATCCGGCGGTGGGGGTGGTTGTAGATTGACAGGTGGTGGGGGTCAGATTGAGTGGTGTGACTTTTAAACGAAGGGGGTTGTGGCTACAGATCCGGCAAGGGCGTGGGGTGGATGGGGGCGGTGATGCTCAATAACAATATTCTGATCAGAAACTTTCTTATGTTGTTGAAGATGAGTTGAGAGAGAAATTGTGTTGAGAGAGAGAGAGAGAGAGATAGAGAGAGAGAGAGAGTTGAGAGAGATAGAGGGAGAGTTCTTGATTTATTTTTTTGTATGTATAAATAGGTCAAATTATAAAAGTACTTTCATGTGCTTTGCACATGACCTGATTTAACTGGAAAATCTAACACCCGTTAATGAACAGGACTTAGGGTGTAATGGGTTTGATAAATAAAGGATTGTGACTATAATTATTAAAGTTATAGGGTATCCATTGCAATCCGATATAAAGGACGAAAAGTTGGGCGTCTTCATTATGTGTGCTGAATTTACTGGTTGTGGCACCGAGAGTTAATTTCTTCTGAAGTTGGTTCGAGCCTTGCTTTTTGTTCTATCCTTGATCTTGCCTTTAGTTTCACATCTTCAGCTGCAAACATTTCAACATTTTTTTCCAAGGCGTTAAGGCCTTGAATAACGTTCTCTACTTCAGGAAATAAGGATATTGAGGTTCTTCATTTTTAGAAATTGGGAGATCGGTGAAGACGTAACAGTTTTTTTCGGTGTGTAATCCATAGATCATATAACGAGTGCCATATGAAAAGTTTTAGAGAAAACTCACTTTTTGTCATTTTTAGATTTTTGAAAAGGATATAAAGAATAATAGACAGGTCATTAGCTTGGACTTTTGCCAAAAACTGTGTCCCTTGCAACAGCGTCAAAACTTGGTGTGCTGTGTTGTGTATATAAAAAGTGGTATATTTTTATCCATTTTATACATTTGTTCAAGGTTTAATATTTATATAAAAAATACGATCACACAACACTTCACGTTAGGCAAATGCACCCATCGTTAGCGTGATATAGTGATGGTAACATACCGAGGTCGTCCAAGGATACAATGGCTTTTAGTACTGAGTCTTCGTCAACGTCTAGTCAAGCCAAAAGTAAATGGTTAAAAATGGCTCAACAATAAAATAAAGAGAAAAATAAAAGGTTTGTGATCAATAATAAGAAAATGGGTGTTTGAGATATATGTATCTCTTGATGCTTTGTTAACTAAACCTTACTATGGATAACAAGGGCCTGATTATCAGACGAGAAGTTGTGTTTGTTAATAAATAAAACGGTGTTGTTCTTTTTAGCGACCCTCACACGCTCGACCATATTTCTTTGAATCACCAGGGAAGCGCCATGATGGACGGATCAAACCACAACGATGTTGCCCAATCAGCTGGGAAAGTATATACTATTGTGGTTAATTATTAGTTTAGAAAATAGTTTATGGTATTTAAATTACTTGTGACTATGGTTTCTTTAGTGAGGCGTTAATTCCCAAAGGTAGTTACTTTTATAAAAAATAAGTCATCCACGCTTTAATCTTATAGTAACACTTTGGCAAGAGCTTACCAATCTATAGTCCCATTCTAAAACTTTTAATCCCATTTGGTGTCAACATGTTTTGACTCTTGATAGACATTAAAAACATAAATGTCCCAACTTAACGGAGACATACGATTATTGATAGATTTGAATGGATATGTCGAAAAACTAATGACCTAAGTTAATGGTTACACTAATATTCCACTCACTTACATTAAACATCTCATTATCTAAGGTCATTAAAACACACACACACATACACCTTGTTAATACATGACTCACTTTAGTTAACTCCCCATCAAGGGGTATGTTTCCCCCAAACATCCACAAGAAACTTAGCCAAGAATGGTCATGGAAATATTTTTCACCAAATTTAAAAAGGTTATATTAATCATTAAAAGGTTTAATACACTAATGATTCTTTAGCATTTCTTAATGAATTTAATGATTAGAGATAGTAGGCCGAAGAAAAGTGTGTTATGGAGAAAAGAAAAGAACTTAGTAAGTGAAAATGGAGGCTAGAGAGCTCTATCTATAGGCTACTGGGGGCTTAGACACGGGGTGTGTTTTGGGGACACGGCCTTGTTTGGTAATCAGTAACTGACTATAGCCAGTTGCCTAGAATTTGGAAGACGTTCCAGATTTTGTTTCGTCTTTTAGGCTGGACGGTATGGGGACCGTCCAGCATCGTCCTCCATTCGTCGCCGTTCACCTCTCCATTCCTGGCCCTCCGTCGCCCTTCCTTCCGCGTCGCCAACGTCGGGGTAAGGACGTTTGAGACGCTCACAAAAGGACAAAAAGGTTAGGGTTTCACCAATCTCCGGTATGTGTTTCATCACCGGTCGTGTTCAGTCCCTATCATCATCACCTTCTGTAGCTCAATCGGAACTCTCATCTACACCTCCGTGCCCTACTTCCGTTTCCGATCAACTACCGATCCGGTATGTGTTTATTCAAGCTTTAATTGTTCTTCATTTGCTTCTGCAATTAATTTTGTTGAGATTATCTACTGTAGTTGTGTATCTGTTAGTGTTTTTAGATATTTTGTGAAGATTTTGATTCTATTGATGTCCTGTTAGATCTCGATTTAGGTTGATTCATTGCAGTAATGAACTGATTTTGTGCAGTAATGAACTGATTCTGGTTAGAAAACACAAGTTAGGGTTACATGTTGTGCTGTAGTTTCTGTTTTTGAAGATGAATCGAGCGTAATGAAGCTTAATTGTTTGTTTCTGATCCGAAAACAGAGATTTAAGTTGAGTATGGTACTAAGATTTGTGTTTGAATTCTGTTTAGTACTTTAATTGAATGGCGATGATGAGGAAAATATGATTGTCATTGGCACCGCTATAACATGCTATTGACTGCATAGCAAGTGTTACACACTTACATTCCTAATGTTAAAATCACACCATCTCTCCCAATTCCTATTAAAGTATGAAATATAGACTTTTGCTTGGAGTTTATTGATTTGAATTATGTAACAGATTTGTTAGCGGAAGCCATCATCGTAATCGACATCATATCCGAGTTCGTGTGTGTTTGATATGAATGTAATGTATACATACAGAGAAATATGAAAATGGATATTGTATTGAGAATATCTTGGTGATCTCCATTGTTACAGGAGGTCTCACTTATATACATGATGAACGGTTATAATTGGCGGGAGTAACCGTCATTATGAAACGGTGTCTGCCAACCGGCGTAACCCTTCCCTAATATTCTTACATACACGCATAATTATAAGTTTAATTTATCCTAGAATACATAATAAACTAAGATAATTAAGTTTACTATCTAATACACTCCCCTAAACTTAATTCGGTTTAAGAGAGTTCTTGAGCACGCTTTTGTTGGCTTCGTCCAAAGCTTTTGCTGCTTGTTTGAAATTGAAACGTCTCCTTTTCTGCAGCCTCTTCATTTCATGCCAGTCATTTTTAGCAAATAACGCGTAATGCTCTCCTTCTTCTTTCGGAATGCAGCCATCGCTCATTTCTCTTTCTCTCTGTTCTGCAACTATATCTTGTTTCTCGGAGTAAATCCGACTTCGGTTAATGGGTTCACCACTATTTACTGTTCTTCTTTCAAGAACATTCTGCTGGGTTGTGTCGAACTTGTAATAATACACGAGAACATCTAAATACATAGCATACATTATTCTCATTAACTCACCATCACCATAATCATAACCCATGTCTTTGACTACTATCCGTAATGACTCGTCTCGTCTTCGTCGATGATAAAATGCCTTCTCTTTGAATTTATCATAATGCGTCCATGAATCTACCATGAATTGTTTTGTGATGCCGAGTAAGGTAGTTCTGAAATTTTCGATATCGGGATCGCTTAATTTCCAATCTGTTGTTGCTAGTATCTTTTCATCCGCCGCTAAAAGTCCTGTTTCTGTCGTAATATCTTTTCTTCGCTTGTCGCTAATATGTGCCACTGTTCTTCTCATTTCTTTTTCTTGTTTCACTGTTTCATTTCTATCAAAAAACAGAGACTACCAATTTCCTTCTTTTGATCAAATATTCTTTTTTAATTTTCCTTCTCTTTGTATCATGAATTTTCGTATCATCTATGAAGAACAATCCATTATGATTCTTGTCTATTTTTTTCATAACCGGTGTCGGTGACCGGTTATCCCCTGTGTTCTCTTCCTCTTCTTCTTTATGATCATTCCCTGTTTCCTTTGCATCTTCATCATCCTTTTGTTTTCTCTTGTGATGCTTTCGGTTAATTTCCGATTTCTCTCTTGATTCCGTATCCTTGTCGCCTTCTCTATTGTAATAACCGTCCCTGTCTTCCTGCATCTTACCGTTCAGTTTTTGAACATCTTTACAGGCCAAAACATTCCTTTCGGAATCGTCTTCCTCTTTCCGTGTCATTACTTCGCCTGCATCTTCATTATCTTCGTGACGTCCCGATTCGTATTCCATTAATGCAATTTCATATTGCAATTCCATTATTGCAATCTCTTGTTTCAAGATTGCAATCGCGCGTAATCGGGGACTCATATAATCGGAGTCGCTATTTGTTTCTCGCCTCTTCCCGTGTTTGTTTTCCATCTTCTTCATCCGTATCTTCCCAGGATCACTTAATTCTGATCCTAATTCTTCGTTTTCTAACCATGCGCTCTGATACCACGTGTTAGCGGAAGCCATCATCGTAATCGACATCATATCCGAGTTCGTGTGTGGTTGATATGAATGTAATGTATACGTAAAGAGAAATATGAAAATGGATATTGTATTGAGAATATCTTGGTGATCTCCATTGTTACAGGAGGTCTCACTTATATACATGATGAACGGTTATAATTGGCGGGAGTAACCGTCATTATGAAACGGTGTCTGCCAACCGACGTAACCCTTCCTTAATATTCTTACATACACGCATAATTATAAGTTTAATTTATCCTAGAATACATAATAAACTAAGATAATTAAGTTTACTATCTAATAAGATTAGCATTGTTTGAGGAAAATTGGTGTTTCGTTTGGCTTGCTTTTTTTGGTAGTTATTTGAGTGCAATTTATTTTTAATCTTATTTAACATGATAACTAAGCAGTTAACAAAAAGATGTGTTTTTGGCTGATATGAAAGAGTGATTTAATTTTTGTAGGTTTTGCACATAGTTTTTTTACTTTTATATGAAGGGAAAAAAGAATCACTGTACTTGGCTTTAACTTTAGTAAAGGAATCAATATCGGTTTCATGAATTGGGGATAAGATCTTCTTTTCTTCCAAGTATGATGTTCTTTTTTGGGATTTTTGCAACCACTATGGGGTTTTATTTGAAATTTAAAGCCGAGTGCTATAGTTACAAGCTGTTATCATGTTAATCACTCTCTCTAGACGTGATCAGTGAACAACTGAACACGTTTTGGAACTGTGACGAAAGAATTGTTATTGTGAAGTTTGGTAATTTTTAAAGTTACGGACTTAAAACTCGTTTGAATTATTATTTAAATTATCTTTGGACTCTCTGAAGCATTGGAGTGAAAATGTTTATGCATCGTATTTTTTGTGAATGTTTATGCATCGTATTTTTTGTGAAAATGAGTACTGTTTGTGCCACTTGGCTACTGGTGATATGCTACGAGCCGCTGTTGCTGCTAAAACTCCTCTCGGAATCAAAGCAAAAGAAGCTATGGACAATGTAAACTTTTTCCGTATGCACTACGCATGCGTATTATATATTTAAAAACACTATTTTTACGTAGTTCCTATTCTGTTTGTGTCGTTCTCTAGGGACAACTTGTTTCTGATGACTTAGTTGTTGGAATAATTGATGAAGCACTGAAGAAGCCTTCATGTCAAAAAGGCTTCATTCTTGACGGATTTCCGGGAACAGTTGTCCAGGCAGAAAAGGTATTTTCTTTTTCGACATCAAGATGATCGTTTAATTTTCTGTATCAAATCTCTTTATGTTGATTTAAAAAAAAATATATAATTCTATGTTTATGCAGCTTGATGAGATGCTTGCAAGGAGAGGGGTAAAAGTTGACAAAGTGCTCAACTTTGCAACCACTTTTGGCTGGGTTTTTTCTGGTTCAGTGCACTCAAGGCGGTTTTGCTGCGTCTCGCCTAGGCGCGCGCCTTTAACTACGTAGAGTAAGAGATTAATAGTGGTTTTGTTGAAATGTAACATCAAATAGCACGACATCTGCAGAATTTTAGGCTTCTCATGCAGCATAAATATCATAGCTATCAAAGGCGTAATGCGCACTCCAGGTGCAAAGGGCGCATAGCATAAACATACCTTTTTTTTGGCATTACTACTTGTACTGTTTGAATTTCAAAATAAAGATTGATGCAGCTTTAGTGATTTGTACATTAGGCATTACTACTTGTACATAGTGCATAGAGATTAAAAAAATAAAAAATATAAAATTGGTGGGGTAGGATCATCTAGGACCATCCTCCCATACCCTCTAGTTTTGTGGGATGGACCATCCTTGGGAGGACTATGATGTGGCGCCTACGTGGCGGATCATCCTCCCTTTGAGGACCATCACCATACCCTCTAGCCTTAGTGCTTGGGCATGGGTCGTCTCTTGGGGACACAGTGTGTCACTATTTTTATCTAGAAATTGATTGGCGGTCTTCTGGCTGTCTTCAAAGTTCGAGACACAGCACATGTCTGGCGAGACATGGGGCTTGTCAGGATAAATTTTTAGTAGTTCTTCAGATTTTTGCACGCTTTTCCTTCCTTTGTTTGAATTGGGTAAATTTTTTCATGCAAATAAAGAGTAAACCAAAATAATTCTCTTACAAATATATTTTTTAACAATGTAAAAAAAATGTTGGGTGTAATTTGGAATTAAAAAAAAGTGCACTTTTGCTTATATATATATTATTAGACTTATCCAACATACCATATATTACTATTTAGTCTAAAAAGTTATTTGTAAATTAAATTGGGTAAGATAATAATGAAAGGTTGAGTAGGGGAAATGTATATTTGAACGCTACTTGTTTTCTTATCTAAGCTATACTATATAGGATGGGTTCTCTGCCCATGGTGTATATAGTACAAATTTAAAACTAGGTAACCGTGTCCGAAATTTATTAAATTAACCCACTTAATCGTCCTAAAAGTTATTAAATTAACTACTATTAATTCACATGCATCAGTTGCTCAGTCCACAGCTGCTCAGTCCACAGCTCAGCTGAATCAAAATACTTAGCGACATTGGATGCTGCAAAGGAGGCTACTTGGAACAAGATGTTCATTGTTGATCTCGATGTGGTGCCTGGCCTACATAAACCCATCAAGATATTGTGCAAAAACGTTGGTGCCTTAGCTTAGGCAAAGGAACCAAGGTCACACCACAACACGAATCACATAGTTAGTAAGTTCAACTATCTTATAGATATACTGGAACGGAGAGACATCGTTATAAATAAAGTTCATACGGATCAGAATCTAGCATACCCCTTCATTAAACCTATTAGACTTCCTAGAACATTAAATTCTTACGTTATGTATTTGTTTTGTCTATAATATATTTAAATTAATAAAAAAACAATGACTACTTGATTGTAAATTATTGGTGTTTAGTTAAAAACATTACACCCTTATGAAAAGATCGTTTACTTAAAGGCTACATGCCTACCTCGCACTTTTATGTGACACTCTAACAAACCATTTTAACTAAAATCATTTTAATCAAAACCAGTACATTAGTCTAACAAAACATTAATAAACTCTTTACCTAAGGATTATTTCCTCTCTTATCTTTCTTTTTTCTTTTCCTTGAACATCACCTTTTCCTTAATAATTTTTTTTCACAACACAGATTCTTACTCCCATGTTGTAGAAAGGAGTTAGTAGAGAAGTGAATTGACCAGGCTCAATACGGACTTAACCAATTCTGGTTTAAACATGTCAGACCAGCTTGATCAATAGGTGAATAGGAGTTGAATAGGTATACTCGAGTTGAGATTCTTTACAACCGGTGCTAATTATAAGAACCTTAAGAACAAATTTGAGCCATTGATAGTTTAAATCAAGGGTTGCTATTGATTACAAATAAATCCCTTATAATTAATAATTAGTAGTACCAAGTTAGGGTTAATTTCGTAAAACCGCTAATTTATATTAAATAATAAGATCTTTTATTTATGGTATTTTAGTCATTTAGTCATTTTCCATACTGATTTCAACAAGGTTTTTAAACTAAAATAACTTTTATATACTTCATTATTTAAAAGAAAATTATGCCATAAAATCAATTTTTTTATCTTTAATATGAGTACCATATTGCCCTACCTTTTTTTTTCTTTAATATGAGTATTATATTGCTATATCTTTTTTTTTTTTTTATAAAAGTGATTTTTAAAAAAGTTACAAAAATTTGTTTTATAATTGTGCTAGTTATTTAGTGGAATGTGCTAGTATAAAAAATGTATTCTGTTGATTTTAAATATACACGTGTATTCTTATTTTGTTGTGTAATTCTTATGAGAATCATTATCAAAACAACCCACCCACATTAATCCCCTTTGAGCAATAAAGTTCAATTTCATATAAAACCCCGTTGTGCAATCAGCCTCGAAGACGAACAACATATTGTATACGAACAAGCTGAGAAGCTATTGCGCATTCAGCCTCGAAGCAAACGTCCAACGATAATCACCAATCAGCATCATCACTACATATTTGGTAGGTAAAATCTTCTATAATGTGTTTTTGTACCGGTGTATAATGTTTGAGGGTTTTTATGTTGGGTCAGATTGTGGGTTTTGTGTTGATAAGCAGTTAATTACCATAAGGTTTTTTAATGTTTGATATATTGGGAATTTTTGGTTGTCTGTAAGGTGTTTTTCTGATGGGTTTAATGTTGGTAAGGTGTTAATTATCATAGATGTGGGATAGATGAGTTGTTTGTTCATGTGCTAAAATAGTACACGGTTGTGTGCTGATTATGTGTTAATTAAAATAAAATACAAACAAATACCAAAGGTGGATATAATCAGCACATCAGATGTGCTGATAATGGAGAACGATTGAGGATGTTGTGCTAATGTCGTTTATGTTGATAATGGAGAACAATGTGCTGACAATGGTGAACGTTTAAGGATGTTATGCTAATTATATAGTGTAGTGCTGATTGTATTTTTATTTTATTTTATTTTTTTGTGTGGTGGTTCATACATGTTGGTTGGATCATGGAGAGTTACATATGTTAAAAAATTCAAATTAAATTCAAATTTTAATTTGAATTAAACTTGCATGATTTTAGGAATATCTTAATAATTATTATTAATTAGTTATAAATAAATAGGGTCAAAAGGGCTAAATTACCCCTAAACTAATTTTTATTGAGTGACACTTGTAAATTATGTATTAGTTCTTATATTTACAAACATAAGTGTTTTTATTTGATCCAATGCCTAAGTATACTTAGAGGGTTTTAATTTAGAACGTCCAACACAAACACACTAATCTACTTCTAACCAATATTCAATACGGACTGAAACCCTGAACCTTATTGGGTGACACATCACTTACACAGTTTGATATGGTACGTTAGTTATAACAAACGTAGGATCCTAATGTTTCTTGAAATTATTACGATAAATTTTGATATGATACCTTTAAAAGCGTATGGTACTTTACAAATTATGATAAACGCAGGATCCTAATCTTTATAATAAACGTAGGATCAAATGTTTCTTGAAATTATTATAATTATAATAAACGTAGGATCAAATGTTTCTTGAAATTATTATAATTATAATAAACGTAGGATCAAATGTTTCTTGAAATTATTATGATGAATTTTTGCGTATATCTTCCCCTTACGTAATTGTTGTTTGGGTAAAAGAAGCTAAAAAAAGACGTGATTGAAAATGAGTTACCGTAAAAAGCAACACCCCTTATCATACTCAACCCTAAACCTGGAATTGATCATAATAAAACGTGTGGCCTAAATAAACAAACCGACACATAATCTACTAACCGGTAAACTTCTGCTAACCCGTTAACCCATGACCCATAAACAATCCGATTAGACCTACATACTCCTCACCAATAAATGTGTGTAATTATTCTCCCTACTTTCGTAACAACAAGAGTTGTAAAAAAATACCAGTCCTTCGTTACCTTATAGCCTCAGGTCACCTAAAAGACTGCTAATATATCTTGTTCTGCGATACCATAATGATGAACTTTCAAACAATATTTCATAACATTTTTCTCTTTTGTCTCCTGTTGCGCATTCGGCTGCAACAAGTAAATTGCTCTTTTCACCACGATTCTCCTCCAGGCAAGAATCACTATCTCATTCATTCTCACATACATAGAATCTCTAGATATATGCTTGTATAGATCACTCAAACCATGTATGTATGTTATGCAGATTCAGGTTACCTTCGTTTTACATACGAAGCCACTGATTTCTCTCCGGCGAAAGCTTACGATTACATCATTATCGGTGGAGGGACTGCTGGTTGCCCATTAGCTGCCACTTTATCTGAATCATATTCTGTCCTGCTACTTGAGAGGGGCAGTAGTTTGAACAAGAGTGTTTTATATGAAAGTAATTTCTTTCAGACTCTCTTAGCTGCAAACGATAATGATTCACCGGCTCAAACTTTTATTTCGGAAGATGGTTTACAGATCGTAAGGGCGAGGATTTTGGGGGGTGGTAGCATGATAAATGGAGGATTTTATTCGAGAGCCGATGATTACTCTTACGATAACGCAGGTATCGAATGGGATATGAGAGCTGTTGAAAGAGCCTACGAGTGGGTAGAAAATAGTATTGTTACTCATCCAGCACGTTTAAATAGGTTTCAAACTTCTTTATTTAATGGGTTACTCGAATCAGGAGTTGTTCCTGATAGTGGGTTCACCTTTGACCACGTTCAAGGAACCAAGATTGGTGGTTCAACATTCAATGATTCGGGGATACGACATGGGGCGGTTGAGCTTCTGAACAATGCCAACCCGGAAAATTTGGATGTGTTGGTTCATGCGATGGTCGACCGGGTGATCTTCTCCACCTTCAACCCTTTAGGTAATTAACCATTCTAGCTTCATGATCTAGTTGTGTTGTTGAAACCAACATTGTTTTTCATATAATTGATATTGACACAAAGCAGAACAATAGAAGATGGAATATTGGATTTTAACAATCCAACTATTCGTCATTGGCCGCCAACGGTCCCAACTTCAACAAAATAAACACGGACAGTCCCAACTATTGACATATTGGCCACCAATGGACCCTAACTAACAGAACACTAACGCTGTTAGTCTCCGGTCGCCGGAAAATCGTTATTGGCCAGAAAAAGGTTTCTAAAGATCCGATCAAAGTTTACAAAGAAGTCTTGGACAAAAATGTTGAGTTTTCTGGCTAAAAAGAAGTTTTCTGACAACTTCAATAATTGGGGCCTTTACTAGGAGAAGTTCTTAGAGGTCCGTAATAAGGTTACGAAAAAGTTTGGGACGAAAATGTTGAGTTTTCCGGCTAAAAACTTTTTTCCAGTGATCGAAGACTAATGGTGTTAGGGTTCTGTTTGTCAAGGTCTATTGGAGGCCAATATGTTAATAGCTTGGACCCCTGATGGTTATTTTTTAAGTTTAAACTGTTAGCGGCTAACAGCTAATAGTTGTAATTATTAAAATCTAATATTCCATATAAGATTAGAAAATTCTGAAGAATAATTGTGATAAATCTAATACCCAGACCATTACATTTTTTAACGGTGAAAGATTCATGATATATAGAATAGGTCTAGCATAGCTGGCAAACCCAAGGCACAAAAAAAAAAAAAATGAAACAGTAGAACCTTTTCATGATCACATCTCTAACATTAAAATCTCGCTACCTTTCCCACACTAAGCCTTTTACTTTAGATCTACTTTTTATCCATCAAAATGAGCTCGACACTATGTCCTCCACCGTTTTGTTGAAATTGATGTTATAATCCTTGAACGATTTTTTGTTCCTCGCCTGCCAAATGTGCCATAAATTTGTTAGAAAGACGAATCTCACTGTTTTCTTCCAAACCTTCCATCATATGATACGATCAGCACAAATAAGTCTTCACAATTATTAATACTTTGAGGAGTAGGTAGTTTTAACCAAACAAATACAACCCAAACCATTACATGGGGTGTTATAAATATAAGTAGATGCGTAAATTATGTCAATTTGATATTTACACATTTTAAACTAAAAGACAAATGATTGAAGCTTGGTATCGTTGGGTCTTTTATAGCCATATTTCTCCGTATCTAACTTGTTGGGATCATAAAAAGGCTGCTAACTTTTCTATCAATTCTCAACCAATATGTATGCTGAAAATCATTAGGTTGTTGAGAAAAGCATAAAAAAGATAATTTTAATTTGTGATTTTAGTTTGAAAATTCATCCGCATTTGATAGCTATTTGTATTGTTTTCTTGCATAGCTGCGGTTGGAGTTGTATACCACGATTCAAACGGAAAATATCACGAAGTTCATGTAAGAACGGATGGAGAGGTAATTTTGAGTGCCGGAGCCATTGGAAGTCCACAACTTTTGCTGCTAAGTGGACTCGGGCCAACTTCGTACCTTTCATCCTTGAATATTCCTGTTGTTCGGGAGCATCCTTTCATCGGGCAGTTCATGGCTGATAATCCACGAACTGGGGTAAATATCTTGCTTCGAGATTCAATAACAGATTTAGGCCTCCGTGTGGTTGGGATTACTGAAAGTGGACCATACATTGAGTCGTTTTCAGTCCCCCCAAACACACCTCTCACGAGTATCATACCTTTTGTGGGTTCAGTGGCACTTTTTAACTCAAGTGTGCAGATAATTGGTGGAAAGATTACTAGGCCTAAATCAAAAGGTTCATTACATCTCTTATCTGCTTCCAATGTAACGGTTAGCCCAAGCGTCCGCTTTAATTACTACAATCACACCGAAGACATAAATCAATGCTGGAACGCTGTGGAAGTTATTAGAAAACTGTTGGCTACTCCAACCATGGAAGAGTACAAGTTCGGTGGACAAGATTTCAAATTTATTGGGTTGCCGTTACCTGAGGAGTCATCTGACTATGAGACCACTGCGAGTTTCTGTCGTGACACTTTGTCCACATATTGGCATATGCATGGTGGATGCTTGCCTAACAAGGTGGTTGATAGCCATCTGAAAGTCATCGGGGTTGATTCTTTACGAGTCGTCGATGCTTCAACATTTTTTAACTCACCGGGAACAAATCCTCAGGCAACCATTATGATGTTGGGCCGGTATATTGGTGTGAAAATGCTTGAAGAGAGAGCAGCAATCCGTTCTTAGAATACATCTAATGTATTGTATCTCATGTGTCATTTATGTCTTACTTCCGCCTTTTAATAATATCACGTTAACTAATAAGATTAGTTTAAATAATAGATTGAACCCCTTGTGTTGAATAAGTTTATTATTAGAAAATTTCATTTAATGGAAAATTCTAACAAATCGTTCACTTAAAAAAGTTAGAACAAACTAAATTTTAGATATGTAGGATCGATTTCTGACCTGAACGAATCGACCAGAAGAGTTTTTGCTCAATACGAAAGGCGGAAACAGTCGTATTAAGTCAATTCAGCTAGATATACACTTTAAACTGTCTTTTGATTGATTTGACAATGTTTTACAGCGAGACGACACTTCGGCAGCAGTTCGGTACTCAAGCCGGAAAGTTACAAATGAAATGAAATCAAGGCTATTTATAGACCGGGTAATTTCGCACGAACCTACACAAGCGAAATCAGGTTTAACACGAAACTAGATTTCGTGCGAAATTATCAAGTAATTTCGTGCGAAATTACTTGTCCTATTTCGTGCGAAATTAACCTCTTGACATGTTTTCTCGTTATTACTTGTCCTATTTCGTGCGAAATTATCAAGTAATTTCGTGCGAAATTACTCCCCCTCGGATGTTGACGAAGTCTTCGGTGTGTCGAGTCTTCAATCTTCAATATTTATCAGTCTTCTCGACCTCTTTTGAAGTCTCTAACAATGTAAAGCATCCTCAATCTCTCTCTTCTCTCTTCATTTCCAGGATCTCGACCTGGCTTTATCTTCACTCTAACATCCCAAGATCTGTAGCTGTCTCTTACAATTCTCTTGATCAGATCTCTTGATTCCTTAAGTTCATCAGCATCATCAGCTTGCATGAACTTGAGCTCCTGGATCGTTTGTGGCAACCCGAACTTCCAAGGTTAGTCTTGTAATTCCGATCCTCGTTATTCTTCGTTCATCAGTGTGACCGTGTCAATCATTGTTGTGCTAAGTGTTTTATATTTGGGTCACGTATGTGTTAGACTTTATGTATTGGGTCAGCCCAAACTATTGAAGCCCGAAGCAAGTATTTGTATCATCTTCCCTTGATGGTCAACATGATTTTTAAATATTTTCCAGGTCATTATAGAAATTGTGTTGAATTCAAAGGTTGTCCATCTTTATTTCCAGTAAATTGATAAATCGTGACCTACTAAATGAAAGAAATTCTTGAAGGTTCCATCTACCAACGTGCTAACCTAACTTGAGCGAACTTATCATTAAAATTGGCTGCCTTTTTCAATTAGTTTCAGCAGCCTATTTTCTTGGGCTTAAGCCCATTATCTCAGCCAAAGTTGAACCGCCCCAAGCTGTTATCATATATGTATACGTATCGTGTTATTGTTTATCATAAATTCAAAAATCAAAACAAACCCTAATACTCCTAGACATAGCGACAACCTCCATTCTCTCTTCCGTAAACCTTTCTTCTGCCCGTAACACTTCGGTTAGTGTGTTCTCTTCTCCACTCGAATTACATTGGTTAGTTGTCTTGATTTTTATGTGATATGGTAACCGTTTGATTAAATTATTAGTTTTTGAACAATTATGGGTGTGTGATATTGACAAGTGCATGTAACAAACATAAGATTTTGATGTAACAGTGGCTTAACGGCCCAATGAGAATTTACACATCATAATATTGTCAGCCAACTAGAATGATAGTGTAAAGTAAGATTGTCGGCTAGCTTTAATGGTGTGATATTAAGATTTCACCTTAACTGACATTGAACTTATTGAAACTTGCGAATACATCGGCCCATTAGATATTCATGCAAAGACAAAAGGTCCAATAAAAAAAAAGAAGAAAGAATCAGTTTGATTGCATGTGAAAAATTAATTGTACCTTTCATTGAATTGACTGTGTTTGATATTTGTGTAATGAATTAAATGTGTGATAACATCTGACAATTGCATGTGATGTTGTTTTGAATTAAAGGAACTGAGATATCCATATTCCATGAATATAATTGGACCACAAGATCCATTTGATTGTTTGTTGAAATTCTCGATATAGTGGATTGCAAGTTGTTTGTTGATTGGACCTCTTAGTAAAGAATACGAGATATACACAATAGTTGAGTTAGTCATAATGGGTTGTAGGTTGTTGGGCTGAAAACTTAATCACTAATACGCTAAGGTGGGTCGGGGGAATGTCGTGGGCTGGGCTCTAGGGCGCGGCCTACAAACTGGACTTAATTAGCGGGCTAGAAACTTAAGCTGTATAAACTGAGTTGGGTCGTTAGTTTGGTTAAGTCGCACACTAGGGTGTTCGCTGAATTGATCTAGTTGCCAAGAGTTGTGTGGACTGATAACATGGGCTTAGGAACTGGTTATATGCTACTCGATGATGTTGAATTGGTATGTTAATTATCATGATTGAACGATAAGGGTGTTATTGAAATATTAGAGATGTGTGACATGTGATTGAGTAATATGTGATATTATGATGTATGTTGCGGATTTTATTGAATAGTCAACTGTTACAGTACGTATAACAATATGTGTGTGTCATATGCATGGGATTGCGTGATATGTGATTAGGGAGTATGTGCGCTAAAAGTGCATGAAATATCTAGAGTATGTGCATTCAAAACTAATTGTTGTCGGTAACCAGGTTAGGACGTTTGTGACTGACTGTTAAACGGATAATTAATCTTACCGAGCACTCTAAGGTGAGTTCATTGCTCTTTTCTCTAAGCATGCGTCCCGGTGGTTTGGGACAACTGGTAAACATTTGGAAGGGAAACATTGGGTAAATAACTTAATCGGTTTTGGTTATTGCCTGGAGGGCAATGGGGGTGATTAGTTGATAGCGCTATTAGGTGGGAAACCTCACACCGGGCCGTAAGGACGGGCGTGAACTAATTATCTGGGTATGGCTATGGTTGTTAGAGGCACACTCCTCGGATACATATGGGCACTCTCCCTAGGGTATCTAACGAAGGCAACATAGCAATCGGTCGTTAAGGGGTACCCACTCCCCGGATACACTTGGGCACACTCCCTAGGGTATCTAACATGAGCAACATCGTAACGCAACGTTAAACCGCATTAACATACATATGGTAACATAACTTGTTAACAAAACCTTGAACTCACCAGCGTAGTCTGACACACTTGTTTACATGCTTGTAGGTAATTATTGAAGGGACTTGGGAACTTGCCGTCTGATGATGCTGGAGTGGTTATGGTCATGTTAAACAATTACATTGATTTGGTTTCGATACATTTACACATTTATACTTTTATGCTTCCGCTTAGCACTTTGGTTTTGGTTTAACTTTCACACGATACATTTCTTTCAATTGGGTATTTAATTACATTATTACTTGTGTTTGATATGATTAGTGGCTCTTTGTTGAATCGTTACGCCTCCATTAGGGACACGCCCTAGGTGGTAAATTGGGGGTGTGACAGTTTGGTATCAGAGCCATTGGTTATAGTGAACTTGGTTTTAAAACGTTTTCATAAAACCAGACTATAACCGAACAGTATCGAAATCGACCATGACACTCAGCTCCAGACTGCAAGGTTCGTTTCTCATTTACGATTGCATAGTATATCTAGTGTACACTTATGTATGACATTGCACGTGAATGCACACTTGGCACAACAGCATGAGCCCTTATATTACCAACCCCTGTTATGTGAACTGTTAGTGTGACACTACCCTTCGACTGTTGTGATTCTTGCTCATATAAAACCTTTCGCATGCTATTTGAATGTGGGGAACCTTTTAGCGCAAGTTAAGAGGCACTGAGATAAGCATGCAAATCGCCTTATTATTATGGGTGCACACATAATAATAACGTGAGGTGCATGCAAGTCCCCGTGAGGCTTAACGAGCGTGAGAAGGGTTCTGCCCTATTGTGTGTAAACTTGGTAGTTTGTAGATTTCAATGGGATACTCGACTTTTACCTCATTTCGACCCTTAAGATTGTTCCCTTCTCTTATATAGAACCATGAGTGGACGTGGTCACATTGCTATAACCTAGGCCGAATTAACCGACTTGATCAACACTCGTGTAGCTGAAGCCCTAGCGGCTTACCAGGCTGGTACGATACGTGCCAATTATTTTCTATCCTTGTGTCATATACTCGAATCTTCCCTGTGCGTCTTACTTCCTTCGTTCTAGGTCAACTTGCTTTATTTGACTCTTGTTTCGATTGGAGTTATGTGCCTTAGGGTTCAGTCGTCAGTTAGGACTGACTCCCACCTTTCTTGTAAATAAGCATGTAGTAGAATTAACTGATTTAAATCGATAGAAGTTTCTCATGTTCCTTTTGGTTGTAAACTTGATCTCGTGGGTCAATTGTTCGACATTGACCTACTTCCCGATATTCTTGTAAGTTTTGACGTAGTCGTTGAGCGGAAGTTCTCTGTAAAGAGAAAATCATGCGTATCCCTCTCCCTAGTGGGGAATCCTTATCAGTTCAAGATCATCGTAATGGTGCCATTGTTGGCATCGTCTTAGTCATGAAAGCCCAGAAGTGTCTACTGAAGGGCTACCCTGCTGTTCTAGCTCTCGTCACCGATTCGCAACCTGAAGAAGGGAAGATCGAGGATCTTCCAGTTGTTCGTAAAATATTCTCGCATGTTTTCTGAAGAGTCACTAGGTTTACCTCCACATCGTCAGGTGGAATTTCAGATTGACCCCAGGCAATTTCGGATTCCTTTGGGGATACAGCAATCCCTTGGATTCGCTGGATACTATCGCAGCTTCATCATATGATTTTCGAAGGTTTCACAACTTCAACCTCCTTAGCATAGCGGGGAGCTGTGAATTCCTGAGAAATAAAATCGGGGAAACGTCTTTTCAGCTTTTGAAACCCAACCCTACAACACGCGGAGCATCACTTCTATACGAGAGTACCGATGATACAGCAATATACCATGATGGCTTAATTCAGAGTCCCAGTTACACGCGTTTGTCGTTTTGCAACACTAATCTTTACCCACCAAACTCTGTTTTGGACAAATGACACACTTGCGCGACCGCAATGTAACGAACTTCCCTGTTGTGCCATGCCGCCATGCACCACTACTGGAAATTACTTCTAGACAATAAATTTGCTGGTCAAATCCTTCGGATGTTTAATGGACCCCTGTTTCGCTCGATTCTTTGTACGAACCTCATTAACTCCCTGTTTCTTTGATTGGCAACTGATATAACAAAACGCTAACAACCATACCATGATTTCCACCGATCACCAGATTAGCCCCCAGGCGTTGTAAAGTATCTATAGATCGAGTTCGTCGGAACTCACTTCAAGCCATTGTTTTAGATCAATTTTCGGGACGAAAATTCTTTCAAGTAGGGGATGATGTGACACCCCGCGAAAACGCTTAACAAAACTAGCTTCCTCAGTGACTGTTTGCTAAATTTCGGGACGAAATTTCTTTCAAGTTGGGGATGATGTGGCAACCCGAACTTCCAAGGTTAGTCTTGTAATTCCGATCCTCGTTATTCTTCGTTCATCAGTGTGACCGTGTCAATCATTGTTGTGCTAAGTGTTTTATATTTGGGTCACGTATGTGTTAGACTTTATGTATTGGGTCAGCCCAAACTATTGAAGCCCGAAACAAGTATTTGTATCATCTTCCCTTGATGGTCAACATGATTTTTAAATATTTTCCAGGTCATTATAGAAATTGTGTTGAATTCAAAGGTTGTACATCTTTATTTCCAGTAAATTGATAAATCGTGACCTACTAAATGAAAGAAATTCTTGAAGGTTCCATCTACCAACGTGCTAACCTAACTTGAGCGAACTTATCATTAAAATTGGCTGCCTTTTTCAATTAGTTTCAGCAGCCTATTTTCTTGGGCTTAAGCCCATTATCTCAGCCAAAGTTGAACCGCCCCAAGCTGTTATCATATATGTATACGTATCGTGTTATTGTTTATCATAAATTCAAAAATCAAAACAAACCCTAATACTCCTAGACATAGCGACAACCTCCATTCTCTCTTCCGTAAACCTTTCTTCTGCCCGTAACACTTCGGTTAGTGTGTTCTCTTCTCCACTCGAATTACATTGGTTAGTTGTCTTGATTTTTATGTGATATGGTAACCGTTTGATTAAATTATTAGTTTTTGAACAATTATGGGTGTGTGATATTGACAAGTGCATGTAACAAACATAAGATTTTGATGTAACAGTGGCTTAACGGCCCAATGAGAATTTACACATCATAATATTGTCAGCCAACTAGAATGATAGTGTAAAGTAAGATTGTCGGCTAGCTTTAATGGTGTGATATTAAGATTTCACCTTAACTGACATTGAACTTATTGAAACTTGCGAATACATCGGCCCATTAGATATTCATGCAAAGACAAAAGGTCCAATAAAAAAAAAGAAGAAAGAATCAGTTTGATTGCATGTGAAAAATTAATTGTACCTTTCATTGAATTGACTGTGTTTGATATTTGTGTAATGAATTAAATGTGTGATAACATCTGACAATTGCATGTGATGTTGTTTTGAATTAAAGGAACTGAGATATCCATATTCCATGAATATAATTGGACCACAAGATCCATTTGATTGTTTGTTGAAATTCTCGATATAGTGGATTGCAAGTTGTTTGTTGATTGGACCTCTTAGTAAAGAATACGAGATATACACAATAGTTGAGTTAGTCATAATGGGTTGTAGGTTGTTGGGCTGAAAACTTAATCACTAATACGCTAAGGTGGGTCGGGGGAATGTCGTGGGCTGGGCTCTAGGGCGCGGCCTACAAACTGGACTTAATTAGCGGGCTAGAAACTTAAGCTGTATAAACTGAGTTGGGTCGTTAGTTTGGTTAAGTCGCACACTAGGGTGTTCGCTGAATTGATCTAGTTGCCAAGAGTTGTGTGGACTGATAACATGGGCTTAGGAACTGGTTATATGCTACTCGATGATGTTGAATTGGTATGTTAATTATCATGATTGAACGATAAGGGTGTTATTGAAATATTAGAGATGTGTGACATGTGATTGAGTAATATGTGATATTATGATGTATGTTGCGGATTTTATTGAATAGTCAACTGTTACAGTACGTATAACAATATGTGTGTGTCATATGCATGGGATTGCGTGATATGTGATTAGGGAGTATGTGCGCTAAAAGTGCATGAAATATCTAGAGTATGTGCATTCAAAACTAATTGTTGTCGGTAACCAGGTTAGGACGTTTGTGACTGACTGTTAAACGGATAATTAATCTTACCGAGCACTCTAAGGTGAGTTCATTGCTC
The DNA here is from genome assembly GCF_002127325.2 of Helianthus annuus. Lineage (NCBI taxonomy): Eukaryota > Viridiplantae > Streptophyta > Magnoliopsida > Asterales > Asteraceae > Helianthus > Helianthus annuus. The sequence continues at coordinate 37,069,735 of NC_035435.2, forward strand.
TTTTCTCTAAGCATGCGTCCCGGTGGTTTGGGACAACTGGTAAACATTTGGAAGGGAAACATTGGGTAAATAACTTAATCGGTTTTGGTTATTGCCTGGAGGGCAATGGGGGTGATTAGTTGATAGCGCTATTAGGTGGGAAACCTCACACCGGGCCGTAAGGACGGGCGTGAACTAATTATCTGGGTATGGCTATGGTTGTTAGAGGCACACTCCTCGGATACATATGGGCACTCTCCCTAGGGTATCTAACGAAGGCAACATAGCAATCGGTCGTTAAGGGGTACCCACTCCCCGGATACACTTGGGCACACTCCCTAGGGTATCTAACATGAGCAACATCGTAACGCAACGTTAAACCGCATTAACATACATATGGTAACATAACTTGTTAACAAAACCTTGAACTCACCAGCGTAGTCTGACACACTTGTTTACATGCTTGTAGGTAATTATTGAAGGGACTTGGGAACTTGCCGTCTGATGATGCTGGAGTGGTTATGGTCATGTTAAACAATTACATTGATTTGGTTTCGATACATTTACACATTTATACTTTTATGCTTCCGCTTAGCACTTTGGTTTTGGTTTAACTTTCACACGATACATTTCTTTCAATTGGGTATTTAATTACATTATTACTTGTGTTTGATATGATTAGTGGCTCTTTGTTGAATCGTTACGCCTCCATTAGGGACACGCCCTAGGTGGTAAATTGGGGGTGTGACATCGTTACTTGGCTCTTTTAGTATCAGAACATGGCTCTTTCCATCTACAGACTCCCCCTAATAATAAGCTGGGATCAGGATCGTGACCTGGCACTCTTTAGGAATCAAAACCTGGCTTACCTGCACATCCTCTACCTCACAATAAATTTCACCAATTTAAAAATTTGACAATTTTTTGTTCTCTGCTTACCACTTATAGAAAACAAAATGCAGGTATTAATCAAACAATAAATGATTTTACAATGTTAATCTCTGGTGAACCACTTGTAAAAATAGAATGATTTAACATTTAAAAGCTTCTGATGACCAGTTGAAGACAAAACATTCAAATCTTCTTCCATTATATACAAACTCCCTCTCACAAAATGTTCATCTAGTTTAGCATTTTGAACTTTGAAAATCAGCACTTCAACATCAGTTGTCGAAAATCTTTTTGGATTTTTCAAAAATTTATGCTAAAACACACCTAAAATCTTTTTGGATTTTTGAATGTAACGAAATGTAATGCAATAAAGAAATATTTACATACAATATTTTTGTGAGTTTGTGTAAGAGGATCATATCAGTTTATCAGTTTATGAGACAAATCACTAACACCATTAAGCTTTACACATTTTAAGTTCTAAACAATTCACCTAGATTGTCAGTGTACTGGTCCACTGAAATTTTCACACAAAGTTCAACTATTTCGAGATACGAGATTAATGTTTTAAAGACTTAAACTTATTCGCGTGTTCCACCTCAGAATATACTCCCGTATCCAGACTTCTATATTCAGTCTTACAGGTGAATGTACACTAATGATATCTGTAAATGGGTAAATGCGAAACCGTGAGAGCTCAGGCTAGAACTTCCGTTCGTACAAAGAGATGACGGCTCGACTTTCGGTGTGTCCCGTTTGGGGATCTTTTCTTCAACAGCACATGATTAAATTTTTTTAATGTTTCACCATTTTTTGTACTGAGGGCTCGCTTTAAGATTAAAGCTTTGCAAAGCATTATACGAGGACTAGGCTATTGCTCCCGCAAAATCAGAAGTCCTGGTATAATACCCCAGATATCACCACGCACAAAGACCTAGTATGTCAGAAATAGAAAATCTTTCAAACAAGATTTCGGGGGTTACCCATATATCCGAGAGATGTTCCCCACGATGTAAGTAAGTTTTATATTTAGGTTTATATCTCGAAAACAATCTACTGAATATGTAAAAACCTACTGGCATATCCACAGTGAGATTGTTTATCACATTTTTACTTTCCAATTCTTTAGCGTGTTGTGATAGTCCACTGATGTACTATCATTTCCTCTTTTTACAACAAAACTCTTTTTCATTTTTTCAATGTTTTTGGATTTTTCAAATTTTCTAATGTTTTTGGATTTTCTAAAATTTCTTACTCCCCCTAAAATTCAAAAACATTTTAAAGAAATTTGAAAACAAACTATACAAGTAAAATGACAATTGTTGTGAATTGCTTCAATTCGCCATCCACTTGGCTTAAACAATCAGAACTCGCGCTTACAACAAACTATTTTCCCATTATGATTTCAAAACACTTAAGTTTGTTTTAATCAAAATGGTTTTTTCCGAAAAATAAGTTTTGTTGAATTTACCACTTGTAGGTTGGGGTTAATTCATCACATTGCTCTTTCAACCACTTTGAACAATTTTAACAATTTTAGGTTTAATATCAATACAACCATTTGTAGAAAATCAAGTACAACTTAATGTCCCTGATTTACCACTTGAAGATCGAAATATCACAGTTACCAACCTGTGAATTTCTCAAGAAAGATGCCGATTCCTACTCCCCAATTACCAACCTGGGAGTTCCGGCATGTCAGGTTTTTCAGTTAAAAAATTATCCCAAGCCTGACAGACCTTGGGAGATTCCGAGTCATCAACACTCGGTTTCTTACCTTTCCTCTTCTTCTCGTAAAATTCCTTTACCCCTTTTGCCTTCCCATTAATCATTTTTCCAAAAATATTTTTCACTTTGGGGTTAAAGGCCTTTTCAACGTCAAATTCTTTCTTTTCAGAAAAGAATTGATTTGAAATCTCAACTTTTCCAACTTTTTGTTTAAAATTTTCAGCCCTCAATGGTGGCAAAATTTGCATCATCCATTGGAGGTACTGATTGTTCACCTTTTAATTCAACTTGTGCCTTCTCTGACTTTGTGGAATCAGATTCATCACCAGAAGATAGCTCCTCTGATTTTGATGAATCAGAATCATCGCTAGAACTATCATCAGATTTCTTAACAACCCACTTTTGGTTGTCAAGATTTGCTTTTCTCTTGTAAAACCTTTTTGAACATTCACCAACCTCAAATTTCGAGTTTTTGAAAACTATAAAAGGTTTGGTTGGCGGTTCATTTTTAACCATCTTTTCTTTCAGTTTACGAGAAACTTCATGTTTTGAATGAATTGCCGTAGAACAATTTTTGGCAATATGACCAACTATGTTGCATTGAAAACAGGTTCTCGTCTCTTTCTTCTGAACTTCTTCATTTTTCATTTCATCTTGCTTCTTCGCAAGGAATTCTCTGTTTGTCTGCTTCCAGAATGAACTTTTCTCCTCTTCTTCTGAGCTTGCTCCTGAAACAAATATTGATTTTGTTTTAGAATTTTTCTCATTTTTATAATTTTCTGGTGGAATAAAACCAAGACCTTTCTTTTTGAAATTACCGTTATGGTTTGGTTTCTTTTGAAAACCTGAACCAGAACTGTAACCCTTTTTCTTGTTTAAACGTTGTTGAACTCTTGAGGTGTAAGGTTTAGGTTTATCAGAAAGATTTTCATCTTTTATTTTAGAAATGTTAATTTCTGTTAGTTTGAAAACCTTTTTTATCATTTATGGTTTAACAGCTCTTATTGGAAATTCTTCATCAGAATATAATTTGTCAGAATCATTCAAAGTATATGCCACTTTGAATGTTTCATCATTCAAATTACATTTTGATAACAAGAATTTTTATTGTACACTCTTTTGCCCTGTTTGTTTTTTGAACTTGACGTGTCGGATTCAGACTTTGACTCTGATTTTGACTCCGACTTTGACTCCTTTGTTTCATCAATATCTAACACTTGATCGACCACTTTCTTGATTAACTCGGACTCATGATCAGTGTCAGATGCTGTAAACGTGACATCAATATTTTTTGGCAAGTTTTCTGAAGATTCAGACTCCCACTGTAAGTTGGTTGCCTTTTCAACTCTTTCTGAATTTGGATTTCGTGGCGAATATCCATTTTCAACCGGGGGTGGACACTTGTTGTATCTGACACTTTGTTTCTTACCAGAAACTTTCACTTTAGTATCCTTCTTTTTTTTTAGATGTCTTTTCTTTAGATGCTTCATCTTCTTCAAAAGCCTTCATGCCTTCCACAGTTGGATAAATCCTGTCAATGACATAAGAAGTACATGAGTAACTTTTTAACAACCTATTAACTCTTTCTGTTTCAATTCTCTGGATTTCCAGTTTTTGTTCCAGCACAGCAAATTTTTCAATGTAATTGTTAATAACTCTTTGCTTCGTCATGAAAGCTCCTTGAAGTGTCTTCATGGCTGTTGCTTGTTCACTGCTGGATTGATTGTACTGATTCATTGACTTGTTCAGAACATCATAAGACTCTTTCAACCTGTTCATGTTATGAATCAAAGTACTGTTTTGCTTCTTCACTGCTTCACAGTTCTTACACATCACTGGAATCTTTTGTGCATTGACTTCTTCATCAACTTTGAAAGCTGGAACTTCTTTTACCTTTCTCTTGATCACTGGAACTTCTTCATCATCACTGCTGACTGGTGTTTTAACTTTCTTCTTTTTCTTTTTAGCTTTTTCATCATCATTGTCACTTTCTTCCATCAACTTTAAATGCTCCTCCATTCTTCTTGCATAGTAATCATCATCATTATCACTATCTTCAGTAACTCTAGCAACAAAAGCTTTGGCTTGCAAAATGTCATTTTCTGGACAATAAGTATCCCAACTAAAGTTTTCCCAGCTAAAACCTTCTCGTAATTTTTCATCATCTTGATCTATCAGACAGGCTTTACCATCGGCTGAAACATATTTGTCCCAACTGAATCCTTTTGATGATTTTTCATCTTCTTGATTCACCATACAAGCTCTCTTTGATGATTCTTCAATCTCTTTCCTAGCATGAGTAGTTTGTGGTACTTGTTGTTGTTGAGCAACTTGATGATAAATTGCTTTCCGATAGTAGTCATTGTTGTTGAATGGATTTTGAGCTCCACTTGCTTCGCGATTCGTGCACTCTCTGTTAGTGCACTTACATCTGTCGACTACGTCTTACATCGAGTCTTAGAGTTAGACAGATCGGAAATGGCACGGAATCCTAGAAATAGACATTTGTAATAGGTCCGCTTTTATGTACATTCCTAGGTCCGCTTATGTGTCAAGTAGTAATCAGGTTCGCTCATAGGGTAAGTTGTTGGTCCGCTCGTGTGTACGTTATAGATCCGCTTATATGAGCATGTTCATATAAGCGGACCATGCTTGTCTATATATAGGGACCTTGGAGCGATCCATAAACACATAGTTGAAGGTGTTTTTGTTCCGGCATGCTGCTGAAGTGCTGTCAAACCTTGTAATCGCGTTCAATATCAATAATACAGCAAGTTTAAAGTGAATATAGCTAGAATAGCACCGGATCATTAGTTTCTGCGTCTTGATTTGGATAAAAACTTCTCTGATCGACTCAAACAGGGCCGAGAACGATCCTACAATTGGTATCAAAGCAATTGTAGGATCGTTTTCGGCCCTGTTTGAGTCGATCAGAGAAGTTTCTATCCAAATCAAGAGGCGGAAACTAATGATTTGGTGCAATTCTAGCTCGATTCACTTTAAACTTGCTGTTTTATTGATATTGAACACAATTACAAGGTCTGACAGCACTTCGGCAGCATACCGGAACAAAAACACCTTCAACTATGTGTTTATGGATCGCTCCAAGGTCCCTATATATAGACAAGCATGGTCCGCTTATATGAACATGCTCATATAAGCGGATCTATAACGTACACACGAGCGGACCAACAACTTACCCTATGAGCGAACCTAATTACTACTTGACACATAAGCGGACCTAGGAATATACATAAAAGCGGACCTATTACAAATGTCTATTTCTAGGATTCCGTGCCATTTCCGATCTGTCTAACTCTAAGACTCGATGTAAGACGTAGTCGACAGACGTAAGTGCACTAACAGACTCCCCCTCGGATGTTGACGGAGTCTTCATAGAGACTTCGCACATGTCAATCTACAATCTTCATCAGTAGTCAAACTGTCTCTGAAATATCTGTCATTTCAAGAATCCTTGATCTCTATCTTTGTCATCAACAACCTTTTCTCTGTTAACTGTTGACACGGTGTCTACAGACTCCCCCTCTCAAACAGCTGGGATCGTAGTCTGGAATTCACATCTTCATTCTTCAAATCGAGATCATTAACAGGCTCCCATCAAGTTCCAGATCGATACCTTGACTCCATTCTCTCTCAGGATCAAGATCTGACACAAATCCTGCACAATCTCTTCCTAACCATAAATTTTCTTCAAATATTAAAACTTTTCAACAATTCAGAAACTATGTTGATAATCCATAATACTATTTTGCATTCAGAATCAATTACTATCTCTTTTCAAACAAATTTACCAGCTTCACATACACTCTCCCAAACCAGTTCTTCAAGTTTAGCACTTTGAATTTTGAAAATCAGTATCTCAACATCAGATGTCGAAAATCTTTTTGACTTTTTCAAAACTTATGCTAAAACACACCAATTTTTTTTTTTAATTTTCTGAATGAAAATAAAAACAGAAAACAACTATTTACAAATAATATTTTTGTGAGTTTGTGCAAGAAGATCATATCATATATGAAACATATCACAAACACCATTAAGCTTGATTACATATTAAGTTCTAAACAATTTACCTAGATTGTCAGTATGTTTGTCCACTTAAATTTTCACACAGACTTCAATTGATTCGAGATACGATATTAATGTTTTAGAAACTAAAACTTAATTGTGTATCACTCCACTTGAATATACTCCCGTATCCAGATCCCAAATATTCAGTCTTACAGGTGAGTATACCACAGATGATATCTGTAAAGGGGTAGATGCGAAACCGTGAGAGCTCAGGTCAGAACTTCCGTTCAGCAGAGAGATGACGGCTCGACTTTTGGTGGGTCCCCTTTAGAGGATCTTTTATTACAACAGCAAAGATTATCAATTTTATTGTTTAATCAGATTGCTGAGGGCGAGCTTGTATTTCAAAGCTTTTTGCAAAAAGTATTATTCGGGGACTAGGTCAGTATTTCCATACATCAGAAGTCCCGGAATAATACCCCAGATATCACTGAGTATAAAGACCTAGTATCTCAGAATACGGGACCTTTCAAACAAGATTTCGGGGGTTACCCATATATCCAAGAATAGTTACACACGAATTAAGAAAGTTTGATTTAGGTTTATATCTTGTTTCAATTTACTAAATGTGCGAAAATCTACTGACACATCCGCAGTAAGATTGTTTATCACATTTTGGCTTTACAATTCTTTAGCGTGTTGTGATAGTCCATTGATATACTATCATTTCCTCTTTTATGCAACAAAAACTCATTTTTCAATTTTATCATGTTTTTGGCTTTTTCAAATTTTCTGATGTTTTTGGATTTTCTAAAAATTCTTACTCCCCCTAAAATTCAAATACATCTAAAGAAAAATGACAACAAACTGTACAGAACATGACAACTGATATCGAAACACTTCAATTCTCCATCCGTTTGGCTTAAACAATCAGAACTCCCCCTTACAACAAACTATTTTACCATAATGATTTCAAAACACTCAAGTTTGTTTTAATCAGAATGGTTTTTCCAAAAAATAAGTTTAGTTGTTTTTACCTTTTGTAAAATTGGGGTTCAAATCATCATATTGTTTTACCAATCTTATGAATGATAGTTAACTCAAGTTCAAATTAATGACCTTGATATAACCACTTGTACGATCAACTAGTTCTCATTCTGAACCACTTATAACATCCACAAACATACAACCACTTGTAGATTTAGCAATTAAGCTATTCAAACCTGTTTTTCAACCAATTACCATCTTTTGATTGAATTCTGAAGGTGCCGATTCCTACTCCTCGCTTACAAACCTGGGAGTTCCGCGAAGTCCTGCAAGAAATCTCAAACACAGATTTAGAAGGATGCCGATTCATGATCCACGATACCAACTTATACAACCACTTGTAGATTTAGCAATTAAGCTATTCAAACCTGTTTTTCAACCAATTACCATCTTTTGATTGAATTCTCAAGGTGCCGATTCCTACTCCTCGCTTACAAACCTGGGAGTTCCGCGAAGTCCTGCAAGAAATCTCAAACACAGATTTAGAAGGATGCCGATTCATGATCCACGATACCAACTTGGGATCTCCGGCAAGTCAGGTTTTTTATTCTTTGAAAAATATATCCACCCAAGCCTGACCTTCCTTGGGTGTAACAACATCTTCTTCATCTTTTCTTTCAACAGGCTTGTAAACACGTCCTTTGGAAGCATAAAACTCTTCGATGCTTTTGGCCTTACCATTGACCATTTTTCCAAAGATACGTTTTACATTTCCGTTGAAAGTTTTTTCAACATCAAATTTCTTCTTGTCAGAATAAAATTGATTTGATATTTCAACTTTTCCGATTTTGGATTTGTAATTTTTAGCATTCAGTGGCGGAAAATTCACATCATCCACTATCGGAACTTTCTTCTCAACCTTTTTCTCAACACGTGGCTCCTCTGATTTTATGGAATCAGATTCATCACCAGAACTATTACCTGAACCTTTTACAACCCATTTTTGATTTGGCACATTATCTTTCCTTTTTGAAGCACTCTTTGAACATTCTCCTTTTCAAAAGTTGAATTTTCAAAGCTAGTAAACTTCCGGGTTGACAGTTCAGTCTTTTCAACAACTTTTTCTTTCATTTTACTTGAAACTTCCTGTTTTGGCTTGAAAGTCTTCGGACAATCCTTTGCCACATGACCAGCAATCTTGCACTGAAAACAGGTTCTCTTTTCAATTTTCTTCTGAACTTCATTCATCTTTAGTTCTTCTTGCTTCTTGGCAAGGAATTCCTGATTTGTCTGCTTTCTGAATGATTGTTCTTTTTCAGCCTCTGACGTTTTCCCTGAAACAAACATAGTTTTTGGTTTATACATTTTCTCATTTTTATAGTTTTTCGATGGAACAAAACCAAGACCTTTCTTTTTGAAATTACGATTATGGTTTGGTTTCTGTCGGAAATTATAACCACAATTGTAACTCATTTTCTTGTTGATTCTTTGTTGATCTCTTGAAGTGTATTGTTTAGGTTTTCCATTAAGCTCCGTTTCCATCGGTTTGAAGGCATTGAGTGTAAAAGAGTTGAAAGAAAGTCGGAAATCCTTCTTTCAATCCTTCTCATCATGAAAATGTTTAGATCTATGGTGGATCTTAACTTGTTTATGTGGAAAACGGTTAGATCTAAGCTAATCATGGTTGAATGATGCCAAAGTTTGATGTTCTTCAAGAACACCATGATGACATCACCCAAGAACGCTTAGATTTTGGTGATTTCACGGTTAGAATCCAAGTTTTGAAAGATAGAAAGGTGTAGAATCAAGTAATGATCAAAATCGTACAAGATTTAGAGTGAAAACTTACCGGGATTGAGAGAAATCAGAGAAAAGATGAAGAACAAGAGCTGGCCGGTCAGAACTTTCCAAAAGTGGGAATGAAGACAAGGACAGCCCTATTTAAAGGCTTCCAAAAGAGGAAAGTGGCAGCCGATCGGCCAGGAGCTCCGATCGAGTAGGCTGCTCGATCGGCTGGCAAGATGTTAGCCGATCGGCTGGCCCGTTCGATCAGGATGCTTCCTGTTCGATCCGCCACGCACTTTGAGTATTTTGCGACGATTTTCGACGTTTCGATTTCGATGGACGATGATACGATTACGATAGAGTTCCTAGTCAAATTACTTTTAGTCCCAACCACTATATCTAACATACAATCTCCTATAAGTCACGTTTCGATGTCGGTTTCGATTAAGTTCGATTGCTTTTCGAGTTTCGATTCGATTTTTGATTGATTTGCTTGAATACCACACCAACTATAAAGTAAACACGCACAAGTAACACATAAGGCACACACACACGTATAACAATACCAAAATTCGCATAATTCGAGTCTCGAGTTTGATTGATTGTTAGATCGGTTTGATTACTGATTAGTTAACTTTATCGCATTGTTACTTCCTATCATTCACAGTCGTAATTCGGTTCGCGTCAAACATTCGATTACTTCGATTCTTGCTGATTACAACACTTACTCCACATAATACAACTAAAACATAAAATCGACTATCTACAGTCAAAGAAAGTCAAAGTTGACTTGGACTTTGACTTTGACTTTGACATTCGAAAACACGGGGTGTTACCGCCTCCCCTTGTTTAGGGAATTTCATCCCGAAATTAGGCTGGAAGGCTACACAAGACCGTGATTTACCAATTTGATGCTTCAGATCTATTTATTTAAACAACTGCGGGTACTTGGCCTTCATGTTGCTTTCGAGTTCCCAAGTGAACTCCACGCCTCCTTTGCCTTCCCATCGGACCTTCACGATCGGGATTCGAGAGCGCCTGAGTTGCTTGGTTTGACGATCCATGATCTAATCGTACCACTCGACGATCTTCAGGTAACGTTTCGTTGACCTGAAGATCGTCGAGTGGTACGATTAGATCATGATCAGCAAGGCATTTTCGGAGGTTAGAGACGTGGAAAGTCGGGTGGACGTTACTGAGTTCCTCCGGTAATTCGAGTCTGTAGGCGACTTTTCCGATTCTTTCCAGAATCCTAAAAGGTCCAACATATCGAGGCGCGAGTTTCCCTTTCTTGCCGAATCGGACTACACCCTTCCAAGGTGATACCTTTAGGAGTACGTAGTCGCCAACTTCAAATTCAAGGGGCTTGCGTCTTTTATCGGCGTAACTTTTCTGTCTGTTCCGAGCTTTCACCAAGTTGTCTCGAATCTGGTGGATTTTGTCAGTCGTTTCTTGTAGAATCTCGGGACCGGTTAGTTGCGAGTGACCGATCACAATAGGCGATCGACATCTTCTACCATACAAAGCCTCGAAAGGTGCCATTTGAATGTTGGCATGATAGCTGTTATTGTACGAGAATTCGACCAATGGCAGGTGTTTGTTCCAACTACCACCAAAATCTATGACACACGCTCAGAGCATGTCTTCAAGAGTACGGATCGTTCTTTCAGTCTGTCCGTCGGTTTGAGGATGGAATGCAGTACTCAGATTAAGCGACGTACCAAGGGCCGCTTGAAACGTTTCCCACAATGGCGAAGTGAACCGAGCGTCACGATCTGAAATGATGTTACGAGGCGTACCATGATTACGAATGATCTCGTCGGTGTAGATTTGGGCTAGTCGTTCCACCTTGTAGTCTTCTCGTATCGGCAAAAAGTGGGCTGATTTCGTTAGACGATCGACTATAACCCAAATACTGTCGTGACCTGATGGCGTGGGCGAGAGTTTTGTTATGAAATCCATAGTTATGCTCTCCCACTTCCATATAGGTATCGGCGGTTGTTCGAGTAAGCCAGAAGGTCTTTGATGTTCAGCCTTGACTCTTGCACAAGTTAAACAGCTTCCAACGTACAGAGCGATATCCCGTTTCATACCCGGCCACCAGTACTTATAACGCAGGTCCTTGTACATCTTGTCTGCGCCGGGATGAATAGAATACCGGGATTTGTGGGCTTCGTTCATGATAATCTTTCGCAAATCGGTCCGCTTAGGGATCCAAATTCGGTCCAGATAATAGAATATCCCATCTGGTTTGCTTACTAATTGAGCTCCATCGTGATAGATTCTTTCTCTCTTCAATGTACGCTTGTTGAAGCAAGCATGTTGGGCTTCACGAATAAGGGTTTCGAGGTTGTGCTGGGCTTGGATGTTTCGGATACTGAGCACGTAACTCTTTCTGCTGAGAGCATCGGCAACCACATTCGCCTTGCCTGGGTGATAACGAATCTCACAGTCATAATCGTTGAGAAGTTCTACCCATCGGCGTTGACGCATATTAAGCTCTCTCTGATTAAAGATGTGTTGTAAACTCCTGTGATCAGTGTAGATCGTACACTTAGTGCCATACAGGTAGCGTCGCCAAATCTTCAATGCAAAGACAACCGCGCCTAGCTCGAGGTCATGGGTTGTATAGTTCTTCTCGTGGATCTTTAGCTGACGAGATGCGTAGGCTATAACCTTGTCTCGCTGCATGAGAACACAGCCGAGACTGAGGTTAGAAGCATCACAGTAGACAATGAAGTTGTCGCTTCCGTCGGGCAGCGTAAGAATCGGTGCGTTGCACAGCATATGCTTGAGGGTTTGAAAGGCAGTCTCTTGTGCGTTTCCCCACACAAATGGCTTGTCCTTATGAGTAAGAGCGGTAAGCAGCACAGCGATCCTGGAGAATCCTTCAATAAATCGTCGATAATAGCCCGCTAGTCCGAGAAAAGAACGAACTTCTGACGGGTTCTTACGCGTAATCCAGCTTTTGACAGCTTCAATCTTCGCAGGATCGACATGGATACCCCGACTATTCACTATGTGACCCAGAAACTAAACCTCCTCCAACCAGAATTCGCACTTGGAGAACTTGGCATAGAGTTGGTTCCCCTGGAGTAACTCGAGAACCAAACGTAGATGTTGCGCGTGTTCGGCTTTCGATTTGGAATAAATCAAGACATCGTCGATGAACACGATGACGAAACGGTCAAGGTATGGCTTACACACGCGATTCATCAGGTCCATAAAGACCGCGGGTGCATTGGTTAAACCAAAGGGCATTACAACAAATTCGTAATGGCCATAACGGGTTCAAAAAGCGGTTTTGGGTATGTCTTCCTCTTGAATCCGTAGCTGATGATATCCTGAACGTAGATCGACCTTAGAGAAGCATGCTGCACCTTGTAGCTGATCAAACAAATTGTCAATTCGGGGCAAGGGGTATCGGTTCTTGATGGTTAGCTTATTCAATTCCCGATAGTCGATGCACATCCGGAACGACCCGTCCTTCTTTTTGACGAAAAGGACTGGCGCGCCCCAAGGAGAGGTGCTTGGGCGAATAAAGCCTTTTTCGAGTAATTCCTGGAGTTGGTTCGAGAGTTCCCTCATTTCGGATGGTGCGAGTCGGTAAGGGGCTTTGGCAACGGGGTTAGCTCCAGGAATGAGGTCGATACGAAAGTCGATATCACAACTTGGTGGTAGTCCTGGAAGATCATCAGGGAACACCTGAGGAAATTCACGAACCACTGGAACATCTTTGACTTCAACTTTCTTTTTCTTTTCCTTCTCCGCTACTACAATGTTGGCCAGAAAGGCTCGGTATTCCTTACGGAGATACTTGTTGGCTTGAATACACGACATGAGCTTGAGACCTTTCGACGCTGTTTCACCGTATACACACCGAAGATCACCATTCGCGAGCGAGAATCGAATCATCTTTTCAAAGCACACAACTTCAGCATGGTTTTCACGAAGAAATTCCATGCCTATTATGACGTCAAAACTTCCGAGTTGCATCGGAATAAGGTCGATTGGGAAGATGTGATTGTTGAGTTCGAGAGTAAATCACGGAGTACTGAATTAACGGCAATAGTTCTTCCTGTAGCAACTTCGACTTCGAATGACGAGGATAGATAAGAGCGCTTACGACTAAGGAGCTTCTCGAATTCAAACGACACAAAGCAGTTATCGGCTCCAGTATCAAACAAACATGATGCATAAATACCATTCACAAGGAACGTACCATTAACCACGTTGTTATCCGCCTGAGCCTGGCGGGCATTGATGTTGAAGGTTCGGGCATGGGCTGCTTGCTGCTGTTGCTGAGGCTGCTGTTGTTGCTGTTGCTGCTGAGGCTCTTGCTTGACTACCCTGTTCGAGCATCTGTTGGCAAAGTGGTTAGGGTTACCACATGCAAAGCAGACTCGAGCATTAGCTGTAGGTGCTTGAGCTGCTTGTTGGCCTTGAGGGGCAGGGAGCAGAGCTTGGTTGGCAGTAGCTTGAACTAGGGCTTAACGGGGACCATAGCGGCAGTTCGCAGTGAAATGACCGTACAGGTTGCAGTGAGCGCAAAAATGACAAGCTAGACCCACTGGATGGTGATACGAACATGTCGGGCAGAGTGGGTGAGGGCCTGTGTATGCACGCTTTGCTGGCGGTGCATTGATCACTGGAGCTGAGCGCTGGTGCTGCTGCTGTTGAGCTGGTACTGTTTGCAGAGGAGTGGCGTTTGTCGCGGCAGCACAGCTTTTGTTGCTGGAGCTGTTGTTGTTCTTCTTCTTCCTTCTTGAGGACTTGGAGGATTGAGCAGATGAGTCGGTGGGTGCTGCAGTGGCTTGGTGCAGAGACTTGGTTTGCTTATCCCAAAAACCAGACTTTACTCACTTATCATTGATCTCAGCGGCAAGTAGGTAGGTTTCTTCGATCGTTGCTGGCTTGGCGGCGTGAACAAAGTCGGCTACACAATCAGGTAGGGCTCGGATGTACTTCTTGATGGCTTGGTCTGAGGTATTGACTTGATCAGGACAGATAATGCTAAGCTGCTTGAAGCGGGTAGTAAGAGCAGCGTTGTCTCCATCCTTCTACTTGATTTCCCATGATAGCCCGTAAGCTGCATGAGGAGGGCAGAATTCTTCGATCATGATTGCCTTCAACTCTTTCCATGATAGCCCGTAAGCTGCATCATTTCCGCGCTTGTTTCGTTCGGCCGTCCACCAGTCTAGAGCACGGGACTGGAAGACGCCTATAGCATTGAGAGTGCAGAGATGCTTGGGACATCCGCTCTGGCGCAGAGTGACTTCGACCGAGTTGAACCAGTGAAACATGGCTGTTGGACCATCTTCGCTAGTGAACTCTTTTGGTCCGCATGCCTTGAACTGCTTGAAGCTGAAAGCAGCCTTGTTTGAATCCTTAGGGATCTCAGCTCGGGATTCTTCTGACGACTTGCTAGCGTTTTCATGCACCTCACTCACAGCTTTTGCTACGGTTTTGGAGATGATAGCAGCGAGGCGTCGGTCCCTCTTTTCCTGGCGGGTAAGTGGGGTTCGGTGTCGGGATCCAGACGACGACATGGTCTGCAACAGACATAGTCACGAGACTCAACACAACGAAATCGAATCTCACCTCACACGTCTACTACTATCTAAAGCTTAGAATTACGTCGAAACACGCATCACATAAACACATAAACACATAACCACAGATACGTAAGCACAGAAGCATATAAGCACAGAGTCACATAAACACAAAAGCACGTAACCTAGGCACTTAATCACTGACGTAGTCAGAAAACAGAAACCTATCCTTCAAAGCTCGCGTGTCGTTCATATAGCGATTGCGTATAGCATATCGAGTAGCACAGTATAGTATATCCTAGCTTAGTCGTATAGCATATCATATCGTAATATCGTCTAGATTGCAGCAACTGAGGATCGATTAGGGATAGAAAAACAGTACAAGTCGTGTGTGTCGATTAAAATGATAGCAGAATCGAATAACATCACAAACATAACACAAAACAGAGAAGCACACATAACAAATCAACGAGTCATCAGAGTATGCGGTTACGGTTCTCAGAATCGAAACACATAAAATCGAGAGGTAGATTGTCTAGACATCGACTACCCAAGGCAACTCGACTATTCACTGTAGACTTGTCATCACTTTCGACTCTACAGGTTGTGTTTCTGCCTCGATTCTCGGGCATTCCACACGCGTTTCCCTAGGTCATACTTGTGAGTTCAGGTCGTTGGAGTCTGTCGAATGCCTTGGTGAGATAAATAAAGTACAGAACAAACTGCCAAGGTCGGGGTTTCACCCCTTGGCTTAGCAATTTCTTCCTTGTTTTTTGTAAAATAAAGGAGACTATGCATCAAAATATGGATTTCACTCCTGATTTGGTATAATCTCCCTTGTTTGTTGGTGAAATTGATGAGATAAGCATGAATAAACGAATAAAATCAGCATAAGTCAGGCAGTTTGGTCAGGAGTTTGCGGCTTTCACACCTATTCCTAACTAAATCTACCGACTTTTATTTGAAAACTCGAGTGCAGTGATAGTGAAGGGTTATAGAATAAGAACATAAACTTGGTCTGATGGTTCCTAACTATAGTCTAGGTCTCTAAGACAGCGACCCGGACTAGGTCGTGTCTGCCTAATTCCCTATAGTTATGGCTCTGATACCAATCTGTCACACCCCAACCGATGGCGGAATCATCGGGGCGCGGCACTGAGCGAAACAGATTGTCCAGAAGTTTCCACAACAACTATAATATAAATTCAGTTTGAATGACACGTCCCATACCATGTCCCAAATAAATAACAAGTTATCATAGAAAGCAACAAGACAAGTAATTTCGTTCCGACAACTCAGGTTTAATTATTACAGACAAATGTTTATTATTTCTAGACTCCCTAGCCTTGAGTTCATCACCATACACCTAAGCATCCTAGCAGCTTAAACACCTGTCACATACGTTAAAATAAAGTCAATACATATAATGTAAAGGTGAGCATACAAGTTTGATATTAGCATATAGAGTTCGAATAGTTTACGCATAACCAGCACGTACACAGAGGGCAATGATGCATGTAAATTATCAACATGGACCTATCAATACCAATGACTGCGGGTTGACTGCCCGAGACAGTTCGCAATACATGATCACCACCGTAAATCATGTAAGTAGATTGTCCTTAACAACCCCCGTGTGAACGGGTGCTGAGTCAAAACTATAGTACTACGTTGCTAAGGCAGGTAGACAGCTTTCCACGTGTAACCATAATAACAAGCATACATTTAATCACGTAATACATGCAATCGGTTAGCGTTCAAATAGTTTGAATAGTGTGTTCGATTGTGATTTTGATAAGTAACGTATGTAACACCCAAAAGTGCTAAAGCAAAAAGGGTTCGAGTATACTCACAGTGGTTGATTATGGATTGAAGGGAGCGCTGGGAGTAGGGTTAGCCTGAATAGTTCGATAGCACAACAATGAGTAATGTGGAAATGCAAACAAGTGTGAACAGATCAAATGGGCTGGTCTATCGAACGGCAGGTTCGATCGGACGGCCTGTTCGATCGACTGGTATATCCGATTGGACAGTGCTGTTCGATCGGCCGGTAGGCTCGATCGGCTGGACCATTCGAGTGGATTGTTTCTTCCTCTGGTGTGTTTGTGTTTGAGGATTTGAACTTTTGAAGTTTTCGTTGCAGTATTTGAGAACACTGAAGTGTTCCTACCTTTCAAGTCGATCGATCGAGCGGTTCGCTCGATCGGCTAGCTCACTCGATCGGCTAGGAATTTCAGAAGTGGTCCTCAACTGAATGTCACTCGATCGAACAGTCTGTTCGATCGGCTGGCATTCCCTACTACAAACGAGTTGTGAAAACGATTAAGTGTTGAAGCATAGTATCTCATGATCCGAACAGTAATGTTTACCAATCGAGTGACCTATTCGATCAAACATTACTTCGTCAATACTATACTTCACAAGTTCGGAAAAGTGGGACGCCATGTGCTAGCCGATCGGCTGGCCCGGTCGATCGGCTGGTGTGTCCGATCGGCTGGGCTGTTCGATCAGCCTAGCCGTTCGGCCAGCAAGTCTGACCTGGTCGGCCTTTCGTCTAACACTTGGTCGTCTGGTTACTTGTCATTATATCGAGGTAGTTTGATAACGAGTTGACCTATGATACCTTCGTTCTTACCCGTCTCTCCGGCTCGGACAGGAATCACCCAAGTCCGGCCGGTGAACGGTTCGGGATGTCGGTTTAGAGTTTAACCCAAAATCGGTGAACCTTGTTCATAGAACCTGAATCTTGAACCTTTTAACTGTTCGAATGATTAGTTAGCCGGTTCAAGCTCCGTTTCCATCGGTTTGAAGGCATTGAGTGTAAAAGAGTTGAAAGAAAGTCGGAAATCCTTCTTTCAATCCTTCTCATCATGAAAATATTTAGATCTATGGTGGATCTTAACTTGTTTATGTGGAAATCGGTTAGATCTAAGCTAATCATGGTTGAATGATGCCAAAGTTTGATGTTCTTCAAGAACACCATGATGACATCACCCAAGAACGCTTAGATCTTGGTGATTTCACGGTTAGAATCCAAGTTTTGAAAGATAGAAAGGTGTAGAATCAAGTAATGATCAAAATCGTACAAGATTTAGAGTCAAAACTTACCGGGATTGAGAGAAATCTGAGAAAAGATGAAGAACTAGAGCTGGCCAGTCAGAACTTTCCAAAAGTGGAAATGAAGACAAGGACAGCCCTATTTATAGGCTTCCAAAAGAGGAAAGTGGCGGCCGATCGGCCAGGAGCTCCGATCGAGTAGGCTGCTCGATCGGCTGGCAAGATGCGAGCCGATCGGCTGGCCCGTTCGATCAGGATGCTTCCTGTTCGATCCGCCACGCACTTTGAGTATTTTGCGATGATTTTCGACTTTTCGATTTCGATGGACGATGATACGATTACGATAGAGTTCCTAGTCAAATTACTTTTAATCCCAACCACTATATCTAACATATAATCTCCTAAAAGTCACGTTTCGATGTCGGTTTCGATTAAGTTCGATTGCTTTTCGAGTTTCGATTCGATTTTTGATTGATTTGCTTGAATACCACACCAACCATAAAGTAAACACGCATAAGTAACACATAAGGCACACACACACGTCTAACATTACCAAAATTCGCATAATTCGAGTCTCGAGTTCGATTGATTGTTAGATCGGTTTGATTACTGATTAGTTAACTTTATCGCATTGTTACTTCCTATCATTCACAGTCGTAATTCGGTTCGCGTCAAACATTCGATTACTTCGATTCTTGCTGATTACAACACTTACTCCACATAATACAACTAAAACATAAAATCGACTATCTACAGTCAAAGAAAGTCAAAGTTGACTTGGACTTTGACTTTGACTTTGACATTCGAAAACATGGGGTGTTACAAAAAAGGCAGTCAACATAAAGTTAAAGTCTGAAACCATTGATGAGTTACCAGACAATATTGACGTCACATTCACAGCGTCTGACACTAATCATGAATCTGAGTTATTAAAGAAAGTGGTCGATCAGGTGTTGGATATGGATGAAGAGTCAAAGTCGGAGTCTAAATCTGAGAGTCCGAGTTCACCGGTCAAACGGGTTTACAATAAAGAATTTCTGATGTCGAAAAATAATTTGAATGACGAACCAATCAAAGTGGCATATACTTTGAATGATTCTGACAAATTATTTTCTGATGAAGAATTTCCAATAAGAGGTGTTAAAACTGAAATGATTAACAAGGTTTTCAAACTAACAGAAATTAATATTTCTGAAATAAAAGATGTAAATCTTGCTGCGAAACCTAAACCTTACACCTCAAGAGTTCAACAAAGGTTAAACAAGAAAAAGGGTTACAGTTCTGGTTCAGGTTATCGAAAGAAACCAAACCATAACGGTAATTTCAAAAAGATGGGATTGGGTTTCATTTCCCCAGAAAATCATAAAATTGAGAAAACTTATAAACCAAAAACTAAATTTGTTTCAGGTACAAGTTCAGTAGAAGAAGAGAAGAAACCATTCTGGAGACAGACAAACAAAGAGTTTCTTGCTGAAAGGAAAAAGAACATGGTGAAGGAATCTAAGAAGAGAGTTGAACGAAGAACCTATTTCAAATGTCAAGAAGTTGGACACATTGCTTGGAATTGTCCAAAGTCCAATAACACAAAACAGGGAGTTTCTTCTAACTCTAAAATGGAGAAATGTGTTGATGATAAGAAACAACCAACAGAGAAATTTAAAGTTTTCCAAAATTCGACTTTCGAAATTGGTGAAAGTTTGAAACGTTTTTACAAAAGAAGAATTGATTTGAACAAACAAAAGTGGGTTGTTAAATCTGAAATTAGTTCTGATAATGAATCTGACTTGTCAAAGTCAGAGGAGTCTTTTGTTGTGAAAAATGTTGAGAATTCCGTTCCAGAAATGAACGATGAAAACTTTCCACCATTGTCAAAAGAAAACTTGAAGATAAAAGTTGGAAAGATTGGGATCTTAGATCAATTCTTCCCTGGTAAAAAAGAATTTGATGCTGAAAAGGTTTTTAATGGAAATGTGAAATATATTTTTGGAAAGATGGTCGACGGAAAGGTAAAAGGGGCAAAAGAATTTTATGAATCAGAGAGGTGGAGTTACCCACCGAGTGAAAAGAACTCAGAATCACCCAAGACTGGTCAGGCTTGGGTGGCAGCATTGTCTACTTAAAATTCTAACTTGCCGGAGCTCCCAAGCTGGTAATCGTAAAGCATGAATCGGCATCATTCTTGAAAAATGTTTTTTGCGAAAAACCTAATAGTGTTAGATTTTACAAGTGGTTGTAAAACAAAGTGATGAATGAATCCCCAAGTTTGTGAAATGACACCCAAAACTAATTTTCCGGAAAAAACATTTTGATTAAAACAAACTTAAGTGTTTTGAAATCACTATGGGAAAATAGTTTGTTGTCAGGGGGAGTTCTAATTGTTTAAGCAAAGTGGATGGCGAATTGAAGCAATTCACATCAGTTTGTCACTTTATTTGTACAGTTTACTGCGTTTATTTTCAAATTTTCGTTGAAAATAAAAAATGACATATTTTTTATATTAGGGGAAGTAAAAAATTTAGAAATTTAGAAAATTTGAAAATCCAAAAACAGGATAAAATCTAAAAAGCCAAAAACATCTAAAAATTCAAAATGAGTTTTGTTGTGAAAAAGAGGAAATGATAGTATAATAGTAGACAATCACAGTAAGCTAAAGAATTGGAAAGTAAAAATGTGATAAACGGTTTCACTGATGATATGCCAGTAGGTTTTCGCACGCTTAGTAGTTTGTGTTTGAGATATAAACCTAAATATCATACTTACTTATCTCGTGGGGAACATCTTTCGGATATATGGGTAACCCCCGAAATCTAGTTTGAAAGACCCCTCTTTCTGAGATACTAGGTCTTTATGCTTAGTGATATCTGGGGAATTATCTCGGGACTTCTGATTTTGCGAAAGCAATGGCCTAGTCCCCGTATAATACTTTTCGCTTGCTTGAAATAAAAGCACCACCCTCAGCATAAAAAATGATGAAACATTGCAAAATGCTAATCATGTGTTGTTGAAGAAAAGATTCTCTAAAGGGAACACACCTAAAAGTCGAACCATCATCTCTTTGATTTTGCGGAAGCAATAGCCTGAGCTTTCATGGTCTTGCATTTAACCCCTTACAGATATCATCTAGGTATACTCACCTGTAAGACTGAGTATTGGGATCTGGATACAGGAGTATATTCTGAGGTGGTACACGCGAATAAGTTTAAGTGCTTAAAACACTAATCTCGTATCTCGAAACAGTTAAACTTTGTGAGAAAATTTAAATGGATCAGTATACTGACAATCTAAGTGAATCGTTTAGAACTTAAAGTGTTTAAAGCTCAACGGTGCTAGTGATTTGTCAAAACTGATATGATCCTCTTACACAAACTCACAAAAATATTGTCTGTAAATATTTCTTTACTGCTTTCCATTTTAGAACAAAATCCAAAAAGATTTTAAGTGTGTTTTAGCATAAAATTTTGAAAAAGTCAAAAAGATTTTCGACAACTGATGTTTGAAAAGCTGATTTTCAAAATTCAAACGCTAAACATGATGAACAACAGGTTTGGGAGAGTTTGTGTGAAACGATTTTGAAATGTTTAAATGGTTCATTAATTTGATACCAATTTTTTTATGATTATAAAGACAAGTGGTTTAACAGAGATCATAACTAATTATGGTTGTGATATGATCTTACAAGCAATCTCTACCAAGTGGATTCTAAAATTGTTAAATTTTTAAAAATTGTGAATTTACTTTTGGGTAGAGCATTTTTTTTTTTCAACTTAATTTTTTTTTTTTGTATAATCCAATTTTCATTCCAATCAACACGGCAAATTACATAAGAATAGCAGGTAGACGGGCAACAAACTGCGCCGCCATCCCCTTCTGAATGGAAAACCCTAATCTACTAAAAACAAAGTCTCGCCCTTGAGAGGTCGAAAAGTTGCTGTGGACCACACGCTGAACTCTAGCCAAGAACCGAACCGCCTCCGGCGCCAAGGAGCCGACGTGTCAAACGCTAGGGGGACAAAGGCATGCTGATTATCCTCACAAGCTTTCGCGTGCTTTTTCCACTTTCTTAGACTCTGCTTTCAATACCGCTTTCCCCGCCACAAACCCATTTTCCCGAAACCCGGCTAGGGGGATACACCTGTGAGATCGACACAAGCATGTTTCCCGCCCTCCCAACCAAAAACTAGCACGTCAGCCGGGCGTAGGGTGGACCTCCCTTCCGTCGGGTCTGTAAGAAAATTAACCGGTGCCTCTTTCTTTGCCGAGACCCCTGCTCGTCTGAGAATATCCATTAACACGTCTCGAACAAAGTCATGGAGATACATAAACGCCGGCAACTCTCTACAGTGTAACGCATGCTCCCCATATTTATCCAGGCATGCTTTACGACAGACTGGGCAAGTTTCATCATTTGGGAACATGGGGATCATCAGACGGTACTTAAGGATTGACCGGTACTCCACCGCTGACATACGTTGACCTAGACCTTCAATAGGAATAACAGTTAAGAAATCCTGGGCGTGAGGCCTCTGTAGGCATTCAATGACGGCTTTCTGGCGGGGGGGATAAATGGAAGTCTTCTCCGAAACTTTTTGCGATTCGACAACATAGGGAATTCGCCAAAGTTTTCTGTGGCTTTCTGGGGGCGGTGTCCTTGTTAGCATGGTTGCAAAAGTCGCTAGGCGCTCCCTAGTCGGTCGATCGGGGAGTTGAGAGTACTCGGCCTAGGCGGAGAGTACACGGGGAGTACTCGGACATGCCAAATTATAAAGAAATTAATTTTCGGAAATTAAATATATGTCAAATAACATAAATTTACTAATATTTATAACACAATACGTGAAATTGATATTTATTCTTTAATATTATAGGCATATAAATTATGGTTTATTTTATTTTAAGTCAAACTCGGCCCGGGATGACCTACTAGATCCGATTTTGGCCGATGTTGACCGCATTTTATTGATTCCGAGTAATTAGTCGGAGTTGAAGAAAGTCGCCACGGCAGCCTACCTTGTAGCGACTACTCGGAGAGTACTCGGCCTTGGAGACCTTGTTTTACAACCATGCTTGTTAGAGAAACCGCCGAGATCAGAGTCTGGGAGAGATTTATGCAAACGTTCCAAGGCGCTAACATAATCCGAGTCAGTGTTAGCAACCCCACTGTTACGTAAGATGTGATCCTGCAACTCCCAAGATTGAGACCTGGAAGCCACAAAAGCATAGGCAGCCACATCTCGGGCCGAGAGAAGGCCCAACCCACCAAGCCGCATCAGCAAAGTCGCGATCCGCCACTGGAGTTCACCGAAATAAGCCCCACCACATACGACAATATCTTCTATTGCCGCACGAAGACCTTTATCAATACATGAAACAGCATCATCCACAAAGGGGGGCTGGCAAGTTTGCAAACCAAATAGCAACTTTGCAACCCCCATACAGGATCTAAGCAAGAGGGGGAGTCTGATTGAAAGGGGGAGTCTGAAGATGGAAAAAGCCAGGTTTCTGATTCTGTTGCTGCGAAGAGTCAGAAGACGTTCTGAACCTGTGAAGAGCCAGATTCAAATCCTGGAGTAAAGTTTGGAAAACCAGGTTGCGGTCATGAAAGAGAAAGAGAAGAAGAGAAAGATGTAGGGAAGCTTACAGTGTCAGATACTTTGGAAAAAGAGAGAGAAGACTGATCGAGACTGAAGAACAGCGTGCCGAAGACTCGTCAACATCCAAGGGGGAGTCTATTGGTGCATATGTCTGTTGACTTCGTCTTGTATCGAGTCATATATAGAGATAGAATAGATCAGAGCTCGGTAGCCTAGAAAATAGGTTTTTAGGGTTGTTGGAACAGTTAACACGAACTCGCAGATCCAGATCATGTGAAGTGGCAAAATGCTAGTTCGTATGAAGTGGTAGTGTCCAGTTCATGTGAAGTGGCCACTTCACATGAAGTGGCAATGTCCAGTTCATATGGACTGGCCTGCCTATATATAGTGAGCTCATATCTTTCATTTGTAACTTTGTGATTCCGGAGCTGAGGTGCTGCCGAAGTGTCGAGTGATCTGTAACTCTTTCAAATCAATATACAACGACAATTAAAGTGATTCTACATGTTAAACAAGCTACGATGAAGTCCGTATCATTGAATTCCGCCTTTGATTCGGATTAGAGCTCTTTTGATCGACTCGTTAGGTCGTTTCTCGATCCTACAGTTTATAAACGGCTCCATTTTTTATCTTCTTAACCAGAATCACAATCATCATGTCTCCATTTGTCGTTAGCTGGAGGAATAAGTCTGGTTTAGTAATTGCACCAAACTCCTTTCGGTATGGAGGCTCATCTTCACCTTGGTAAACATTTAATCTCCTCAAAGTCTCATTATCCATGTGATCCAATTCAATCGCATCATCTTCTTCTTTTGGTAAGTTTGCAATTTGATTATCCAATAGCATTTGAATGAACCTTGCGTACTGTAGGAATTTTTCACCATGAACATTATCTACCATATGATTGAATGGCTTGTTTAAGATCAAACACGTTAAGATACACATTATAAAGTCGGCCGACACATCAATTCCTCCTTTTCGATGATGTAAAGTGATGTGTGCAAAATGCAACATATAAATTACATCAAATAAGGCATAAAACTAACCCTTTTTAAGTACTAATGTTGGAAAAAGAGTGTTTTTGTCTTCCTTTTGTATTTTCAGGATGAAATGAGCTCAAAGTCACAAAAGAAGCAAAAAGACAGCCAATTCTAATACAAATACAAGAAAAGGAATAAAAGTAGATTGCCCGAACCCTCAACGGCATCTTCCCAAGCAAAGAAGAGAAAACAGAAGCCTGAACACGCCCCGTGCTCAGCCAGCACGGGGCCGTGCCCAAGAAGCAGCAGAAAAGACAAACCTGTAGAAGCTTCTATTGCCCACCACGGGGTCGTGTCCAGTGAGCATGGGGGTGTGGCGAAAGTACAGCAGGCGCATTAATTGTAATTGCGAATTACAATTAATGAGGAGAGAGAGTGTCAGACGGGCACGGGGGCGTGTCCAGCGGACACGGGGCCGTGCCCAGCCTTCTGTTCAGCCTATAAATAGGAGTGCTTGGTTTCATTCCATCTCATCCCTTGGCACACCACCTCTCTCACACTCCATCCACCACCCACCACCACCATAACACCATCATCCACCACCATCATCCATTGCCCATCGTAGAGTGTGTGAGTCGTCTCGGGATCCAAGATTGATCGTAAGAGTTCTTGACAATCAAGGCCATGTTTGCCTAAGTCTCTTACGTCACTTGGTGAAGACAAGTGTTTAGTATAATACTTTTTATTTTTAATCTTTTGCACTTTTTATTTGGTTTTGTATTAATGACTTTAATAACTAGTTACTTATGTTGAAGGTGATCTTTCCTTATCGTTTGTCCGTGGTGTCTTGGCATTATTTTACTGTCTATATAAAATAAAAGATTTTCACCATTCATATCTCCACGGTCTATATGGAGGTATGTTGGCTACCTGGTCGGGGGTTAAGGGAACGGTTTGGTAAGGGTCTTGCGATTGTTCAGCGTTTAGAGGTCCTGCAAGGGACCTGGGTCAAATTTAGTAGGATCTCCTTCAATACCCATAGGTATTGGATGGCGGGGATCCAAACTCTTTGACCCCCTCATAAGTTAACTACTATTAATACTATAACCCGACTATTTAGGACTGTATCCCTGCTGACTCAGACTACTTAGTCGAGGGTAACGTCACCGCCAAAAGCGGGGCCTACCATAATTTGCATTAATAACTTAATTCATTATCTTCCAATAATCCAACCTTTTAGGATTGTATCCTTGCTGACTCAAACTACTGGGTTGAGGGTAACGTCGCCTTCAAAAGAGGGGCCTACTACAATAACTAAGATAATCTCTTAAACAAGTGCAAAAGTGCGAAAATAATCAAAGGTTATACTAACACACGAGTCGGATCCAAGTGATTCATCTTGTCTATCTGTTTTTATTTATTTTTATTTTTCAGCATTTAGTTAGTTTTTATTTTCTTAGTTTAAAATCATTTTTCTAACTTTTTGATTTGATTAGACGTTGAGGATAAACCGGTATTAAAAGCTCTTGTGTCCTTGGACGACCTCGGTATCATACCAACACTATACTACGTCCACGATGGGTGCACTTGCCCATATGTGTGTTTAGTGTTAGTAAATATCGTGTTTTATAAATTTAAAACTTGGCTAAAGGTGTAAAAAAAAGGCTTAATTATATTATAAAAATATATTACACTACACACACATCAAGTTTTTGGCGCCGTTGCCGGGGACACAAGGATTTTAAGAAAGCTTAAAATCGACGGCCTAATCAGTTTTTCAAAACCTTTTTAAAACGCGCGCACATTTTTCTGCATTTTAGTTTAGTTTCCATTTACAGTAGCCTGAACACGGGGCCGTGCTCACTGAACACGCCCCCGTGCTGCACATTTTTAGTTAGATACCCAGATACAGAGTCTGAACATGGGGCCGTGCTCGCTGAACACGCCCCCGTGTCCAACGTGACCAGTAACTTTAATTAAAACGCCCAGATACAGACCCTGAACACGGGGCCGTGTTCACCCAACACGGGGCCGTGTCCAGCCTCTGTTTTCGTCTTTATTTTTGTTTTCTGGTCCCGAGACTCAGTTGTGGTCTGTTGAGTGATTCTTATGGATCAATACTCAGGAGGTTACAACTACACCTATGATGAGGATGATTACAGGGGTAATTATTGCACTAATTGTCGTAACGCACGCTCGGTTCAATATAATAACTCATATCAACCATCCAATTCATACAACCACTATGAGGAGCCCAGGTACGAGCCATCAACTTCATACACATCCTTTGAAGACCAAAGGTATGAACCTCCTCCCTCATACTCATATTTTGATGAACCAAGGTATGAGCCCTCATACTCATACTTTGAAGATTCAAGATATGAGCCACCACCTTCATACTCTTATTATGAGGAACCATGGCGTGAACAACCCACCTCATGTGAGTACTATGAAGAACAAAATTTCAACCCTTATCCATCATATACTTACAATGGTGTGAACCATCTACTTCATATGAGTACTATGAGGAGCCAAGGATCGAACAACCAGATTCAAGCTTAGAGGATCCAAATTCTTTTTCTCTCACCGAAGTGACCAATAGGATATTGGAACACATTAAAACTATCGAACGTTACATGAAAGAATCTCGCGCAAGGGAAGAGGAGTCCCGCGCAAGAGAAGAATTAAATTGTAATAATAACGTAGAGATAGTTGAAAATGTAAAAATGGAAAAACAAGAAAGTGAAAAACCGACACATGAGTTAAACAATGAAAAAGGTGAATCCGATAACGTTAAATTACAAGAAGAGTCTAATTTTGAAGAAATTAACCTCTTATCACCTACTTTCGAAAATCATTGTTTAGTAACCCCTCATGCTAAGTTTTTAAAAGAGTTAAACACTAGTGCTAAAATCAAAGAAATAGTGAGTGTTAAGTTAACTAATGATCAAACTTCGCTAATAAAAGAAGATCCTTTTGAAATTAACATTACACCGGTTCCGTGTTTCTTTCAAAATTCATTTATTTGTAATATCACCATTGACAAAGATCTTTGTGTTAACATAATGCCTAACTACATTTTTGAAAAATTAAGTATTAGTGATTTTACTCCACTTCGAATACCCATTTATCTATCCGATCGAAAAGTGATAAGATCAATCGGTGTAGTTGAAGATGTTTTGGTTCAAACAAATCAAATGGTAATCCCAACCGACTTTGTCATCCTTGATGACGCCCCTCTAGTCTTGGGAAAACCTTTTGTACAAACTCATAAGGCTTTGAAAAACCAGAAATTCAACAATCTACCTCTTCAGTTAGGGGCATTCAAAAGAAGCATAGATCTTGAGCGTTCAATGAAATATCCTTTTGGCAATAATGACCCCTTAATTGAAGATGAAGCAGAACCACCCGATACAACTCAAGAAGATGACCACTTTGTCGAAGAAGAGATCGCCATAGAACAAACCTTTAAGGTTCTTGATCTAGATGAGCCACAAAATAAGGTGTCTTCTAAAGACCCACCCATTGAGCTCAAAGAACTTCCTAAAGGTTTGGAATATGCTTTTCTAGACAAAGATGGTGGTTTACCTATAATTATTTCTTCTAAATTAAGTAACATAGAAAAAGAGAAATTAGTTAATCTACTTAAAAAACACAAAAATGCGATCGCTTGGAAGCTTGTAGATATTAAAGGAATAAGCCCTTCCATGTGCACGCACAAAATTTTAATGAATGATGACTACAAAACAGTGATTCAACCACAACGAAGAGTGAATCCTAATGTTCAAGAAGTGGTTAAAAATGAAGTCATCAAGCTACTTGACGCCAGACTAATCTACCCTATCTCCGATAGTCCGTGGGTAAGTCCCGTCCAAGTAATCCCAAAGAAAGGAGGTATGACGGTAATAACTAATGAGAAAAATGAGTTAATACCAACAAGAACCGTCACAGGATGGAGAGTTTGTATAGATTATAGGTGATTAAATGAAGCGACAAGGAAAGACCACTTTCCTTTGCCTTTCATTGATCAAATGTTAGAACGACTATCCGGTCATAAATTTTATTGTTTCTTAGATGGTTTTTCAGGTTACTTTCAAATACCAATAGCACCAGAAGACCAAGAGAAAACAACTTTCACATGCCCCTACGGAACTTTCGCATATCGACGCATGCCATTCGGTCTATGTAATGCACCTGCAACATTCCAACGTTGTATGGTAGCCATTTTCCATGATATGATAGAAAAGACAATGGCAGTCTTCATGGACGACTTTTCCATCTTTGGAGACTCATATGACCAATGCCTCGATAATCTTGAACGAATGCTATCCCGATGTGAGGAAACTAACCTCGCCCTTAACTGGGAAAAATGTCATTTCATGGTAACGGAGGGAATAGTACTCGGTCACAAAATCTCAAGCGAAGGAATGGAAGTTGATCGAGCAAAAATAGAAACTATTTCTCGATTACCTCCACCATCCTTCGTAAGAGCAATCAGAAGTTTCTTAGGGCATGCCGGATTTTATAGAAGATTTATCAAGGACTTTTCAAAAATTTCAAGGCCTCTAACAAAATTACTTGAAAAAGATGCGCCTTTCATCTTTGACAAGGAATGCAATCAAGCATTTCTAACCCTCAAAGAAATGCTAGTCAATGCACCTATCATGATAGCGCCCGATTGGAAATTCCCTTTCGAAATCATGTGTGATGCAAGTGACTTTGCTGTTGGAGCAGTCTTGGGACAAAGAAAAGAAAAGCATTTCCACCCAATCTATTATGTTAGTAAAACGCTTAATGATGCACAAGAAAATTATACAACTACAGAAAAAGAATTACTAGCAGTGGTGTTTGCTTTTAATAAATTATGTTCTTACCTTGTTCTTTCTAAAACTGTAGTCTATACAGACCATGCAGCCATCAGATACCTCTTCAAGAAACAAGATGCAAAACCCTGTTTGATCAGATGGATTCTACTCCTCCAAGAATTCGACATCGAAATCAAGGACAAAAGAGGAGCAGAAAACACTGTTGCAGATCATCTCTCGCGCCTAGAAGACCCAGCTTTGGAAGCGACCAGGGACGAACAAATCAACGAAAAATTTCCCACCGAGTCCTTGGAGATGATGGAGAGTAGACAAGAGCCATGGTATGCCGACTATGCTAATTCTCTAGCTAGCGGTATAGTCACAAAAGGATGGCCGCATCATCAAAGAAAGAAATTCTTTGCTGATGTAAAGCATTACTTTTGGGAAGATCCTTATCTTTTCAAAATGTGTGCCGACCAGCTCATCCGAAGGTGTGTCCATGGTAATGAAGCACGAAGAATTCTCCGTCACTGTCATGAAGGTCCATACGGAGGACATCATGGTGCCGCGAGTACCGCACGAAAGGTATTTGATTCAGGGTTTTATTGGCCAACAATTTACAAGAATGCACAAAACCTTGTAAGGATATGTGATGCTTGCCAAAGATCAGGTAATATTTCTTCCAAAAACGAAATGCCCCAAAATGGCATTCTCGTTTGTGAAATCTTTGATGTGTGGGGACTCGATTTCATGGGACCTTTCCCACCGTCAAAAGGAAACAAATATATACTTGTGGCAGTCGATTATTTGTCTAAATGGGCGGAGGCCGAAGCTCTTCCAACAAAAGATGGAAGAGTAGTTGTAAAATTTCTGAAAAAATTATTTTCTCGTTTCGGAACACCAAAAGCTTTGATAAGTGATAGGGGCACCCATTTTTGCAATCATCAACTCGAAAAAATATTAACAAGGTATGGGGTCTATCACCGGGTCTCAACAGCGTATCACCCTCAAACAAATGGGCAAGCCGAAGTGACTAATCGAGGTTTAAAACGAATACTTGAAAAAAAACGTAGGACTAAATAAAAAGGAATGGGCCGACAAATTAGATGATGCTTTATGGGCCTTTCGAACTGCTTATAAAACCACTATAGGCACGACCCCATATAAGCTCGTCTATGGAAAGAGTTGTCACTTGCCAGTAGAAATAGCTCACAGAGCCTACTGGGCAATAAAAAATGTAAACTTAGACTTAGAAACTGCCGGTAAAAATCGATTTTGTCAAATGAATGAATTAGACGAACTAAGGAATTATGCATATTCTAACTCCGAAATTTATAAGGAAAGAATGAAGAATTTACATGATAAATATATTAAGACTAATGAATTTCGGATAGGAGATCAAGTTCTATTGTTTAATTCACGACTTCGATTATTTCCTGGTAAACTAAAATCTAGGTGGTCAGGGCCTTTTTCCGTCACCCATGTTTTTCCTCACGGTGCAGTAGAAATTAAAGCTCGAAATGGGATACCATTTAAAGTCAATGGCCAACGGCTAAAACTCTACCAAGGATCCATTGAGGATGAGGAAGAGGAGATCTCGCTTCAAACGGTTAACGAATAAACTCAAAATCGTACCTGACATGTTACGAACAGGCAAGTGTACGTCAAAAACAACCGGTAAGTCTTCTAACCATTTTCGGAAAAAAGGGGCATGCACACGAGCACAAAAAAAAAATTTTAAATTTTGCTCGGCACGAGGCCGTGTCCGCTGGACACGGGGCCGTGTCGAGGCGACTGTCGGGATAAAACCCTCTTTTCACAACAGTTACCTCATTCCACACGCCCCGTTTTGCCGAAAACGCTCTGGTTCCAGGCGATTTTCCGCAGATTTCCGACGTCACTACCACGTTTAACAACATCAAGGTATGATTCTACCATCTTTAGTAGTTAGATTATTTACTTGCATGTAGTTAAAACATCAAAAATTGGGGGAAAATCTAGGGTTCTTCGTGTTCATCCGGATCGAACTTCAAATTTTTGATGCAATCTGTTAGTAGTAGTTTAGATTAGTGTAGTAGAAAGTAAATAAACATGTATTGTTGATAGATTTGTTCGATTTCCTACTAAAACCCCAAACCCTTGTTTTTGAACCGAAAAAGACGAAATTGGAAGGGTAAACGGTTTGTTTTGGGAAAAACAACACTTAGGGTTTCATTTTCGGGGGAAACCGCAGCTATTGGGCTAAAAATTTTCAGGTTTTCGGAACCGGGATGAAAAATGAAGTTTTTGGGTTACAGACGCCTGGACACGGGGCCGTGCCCACTGAACACGGGGCCGTGTCCAGCCCACTGTTTGTAGTTTCTTTTAAAATTTCTTTGTTTCGTACTAACTTTTGGTGTATTCTTTCAGATGCCAAAGTTCACAAGGTTCAACGCAAGAGAACTCGATGCTAGGGCACGATATGAGATACTCCAAACAAGACACGAGGAGTACCCTAGGCGAGCATGTACGGACTTGTTAACCATGGTGAACCAACTAGACCGATTCAACAACATCGTGACAGGGCCACTAGCAGTTGCATTGAACACTCGGCTTCGGTCGGTGTCTCAATGCACAATGGAGTTTTACAGTACTTTCACTTTCAAGTCGAGGGTTGACTCGTTTGACAATGAAGGGGTCGCATTTCGGTGTGGCGGGACACAGTACTCAATCTCCATGGCACAGTTTGGATCTATAATAGGACTATACGGTGAAGAAGAATCGGGAAATGAGGAAAACACTAGGGGATTACGAGACTTGGACGAGACCAAACGTCAAGCCGCATGGGCTCAAATAGGTGAAGGAATCTACAACCCTAGCAGCACTAAGAGTACCAAACTGAGGGACCCGCTATACCGCTACATTCACAGGCTCCTCACCTACTCGCTGAACCAGCGTCACGACAGTAGTGGCGTTATGGGGTTAAAAGATTTGGTTGTCCTTCACTGCATCCACAACCGGAAGCCTCTCGATGTTCCATATCTCCTGTTGCGAAACATGCATCTCAATCGCCTTGCTCGAGCTCCAACACCTATCTTCTTTGGGGGATGGGTGTACCGTCTTTTCAAGCACTTCACGAACATTCCAAGGTCCTTTGAAAGAAGTCCGTGGTCGGGACGAGTTGACTACCACATTTGCCGAGCCATGAACTTGCTTTATGAGGCGGAAGACGGGACGGTGAGCTTCCAAAGAACGCAAGGTTATGCATGGAACCCACAGGAGGCCCTAGTTCTTCACGCACCACCTCCCCACTACCAGTACCAACCCCATGGCGATGCGGGTCAATCCTCCTCACAAGGAGGCGGTTTTCCTAACTTTCAAAGTTTACATGATCTTTTGCAGGAAAACCTCATGTGTACCAGGAACACCTACAATCTCGCCAACAACACATACCACCGGGTCGGAGCTATTGAGCGTAACATCAACGATATACAAGATGATATCGGTAGCATCCGGTAGTATATGGCGGGGCATGGGGGTGGAGGTGAGGATAGCGATGAAGACATGGAGTACGAGGCTTGAAGGAACAAGGAGCAGGTTGGTGGTGAGCCCACAGGTTTAAGCACCCTTTTCTATCGAACAATTTATGGCCTGCTTGCCACTTGTTGAACAATTTATTTTCCTGAACTACTTTTTATTTCCGTTTTATTTTTCTACTTTATGCTTGGGGACAATTAACTGTGGTAATGAAGGATGTTTTATGATTGCTTGGTGTGGTATTGAGTGATGAAACAGGTACAATGCAAGGGTTAGAGTGCTAAACCTTAGCGCTTACAGGCCCAAAATGGAGAAACCGGGAAACAAAACCTGTTTTTCAGGCTCACAGACTGTCCACACGGGGACGTGTCCAGCCGACACGCCCCCGTGTTCATCTCCCAGACCTGCTGTTTGGCTACTGACCTGCAATTATTTGCCAGACACGGGGCCGTGTCTAACCAACACGCCACCGTGTTCACCTTCTGTAAGTTTCCGATACTGGCAGTTCACCACGGGGTCGTGTCCAACGAACACGGGGCCGTGTCCAGACTGCCAGTAACATAAATCTTTGCTTTTTAACACCACATTACACATCCAATCAACCTAAAAATTTATTTTTGGGACACATTGAGGACAATGTGTAATTTAAGTGTGGGGGGGAAGCTAACACTTCGAAATTTTGCAAGTCCTAACAACAAGCCTTACAGAAAACTCTATTGGAACCGCTAAACACCCCAAATTTTTTCAAAAATTTTCATTTTTTCTTACTTGTCTAAAGTTTAAGTTGGGAATCACAAGATTAATAAGGTTATATTTTTATAAAATTTACAACCGAAAGCGTCGTGATAACAAGAACCAACATAAGAAAATTATGAAACGGCATAACAAGTTTAGTTAAAATTTGATTATATATACTTGATCACATTAAAAACCCATTTCCACAAAAGTGAGTTTTGAGCCTTTATTGAGCATACAAATTTACATCTTTAGACTAAATGCTCATGTTTCGTTTCTTGTGTGAATAGCCGCTTGGTTCTTACAACTCTAGAACTTGCCACGACGATTCATTCCCGGTCCTTATCAACTTAAACCCAAGTAAGTAAATGATGGAGGCATTAGGACTAACCATTTTTCTTTCTACACCATTATTTTTTATTTTTTTTTACCACCTACCCAAAATCCCCCTAGTTAACCCCTTTGAGCCTAAACCTTTCGTTTCTTTACCCTAAACCCTTTTTACCCACCAAAAACCCTTTTTATTTTTCACCCCTTATTTTAGTAACAAGCTCGGTTTTTCGCAAGCTCGTTCTTTTATGTGACTAAAAAAAAAAATTATATGATGATGAAGTTGAAAACAAACAAAGCTATAGAAACAAAAGCTTGTTTGGAGAAATACTTCAAAATATAAAGTCACTAAAAATTGTGTTACGAAAACCGACGCTTTTTACGCTTTTCGCCCTTTTACTAACCACTAACCCAACCACCCACCTTTAGCCCAAGCCTAACCCTTCACCCAAAAAGTCCTCTTGATATTTACAAAGGTATAAAGTTAAAAAGGAGGAGGATTGATTGCTTGGCAAGCCTATGGAAGGCGTAAGCTCCATGCCGCTCTCGAGTGATTCACTAAAAAAATACACCTTCGGCCGAGTGTTGAGTGATTTCTCCCGTGAGGTATGTGAACTTGTATACAAATAAAATTTTAAAAAGGCATGTTATGCCCAAATAAGTAATTTATCCTATGAAACGTTCTAAATAAATCATAACGAATATGATTGTAAATAAATAAAAATAAAACCCAAAAAGATCTTGGATTTCCGACACTCTATGACAAGCCAAAAACCTTCTCTTCTACCTATTCCATTTGGGAGTGTAAGCCACATTTAAAGAGTTTTGCTTGAGGACAAGCAAAAGTTCAAGTGTGGGGGTATTTGATGTGTGCAAAATGCAACATATAAATTACATCAAATAAGGCATAAAACTAACCCTTTTTAAGTACTAATGTTGGAAAAAAGAGTGTTTTTGTCCTCCTTTTGTATTTTCAGGATGAAATGAGCTCAAAGTCACAAAAGAAGCAAAAAGACAACCAATT
The DNA here is from genome assembly GCF_002127325.2 of Helianthus annuus. Lineage (NCBI taxonomy): Eukaryota > Viridiplantae > Streptophyta > Magnoliopsida > Asterales > Asteraceae > Helianthus > Helianthus annuus. The sequence continues at coordinate 37,104,727 of NC_035435.2, forward strand.
CTAATACAAATACAAGAAAAGGAATAAAAGTAGACTGCCCGAACCCTCAACGGCATCTTCCCAAGCAAAGAAGAGAAAACAGAAGCCTGAACACGCCCCGTGCTCAGCCAGCACGGGGCCGTGCCCAAGAAGCAGCAGAAAAGACAAACCTGTAGAAGCTTCTATTGCCCACCACGGGGCCGTGTCCAGTGAGCACGGGGGCGTGGTGAAAGTACAGCAGGCGCATTAATTGTAATTGCGAATTACAATTAATGAGGAGAGAGAGTGTCAGACGGGCACGGGGGCGTGTCCAGCGGACACGGGGCCGTGCCCAGCCTTCTGTTCAGCCTATAAATAGGAGTGCTTGGTTTCATTCCATCTCATCCCTTGGCACACCACCTCTCTCACACTCCATCCACCACCCACCACCACCATAACACCATCATCCACCACCATCATCCATTGTCCATCGTAGAGTGTGTGAGTCGTCTCGGGATCCAAGATTGATCGTAAGAGTTCTTGACAATCAAGGCCATGTTTGCCTAAGTCTCTTACATCACTTGGCGAAGACAAGTGTTTAGTATAATACTTTTTATTTTTAATCTTTTGCACTTTTTATTTGGTTTTGTATTAATGACTTTAATAACTAGTTACTTATGTTGAAGGTGATCTTTCCTTATCGTTTGTCCGTGGTGTCTTTGCATTATTTTAGTGTCTATATAAAATAAAAGATTTTCACCATTCATATCTCCACGGTCTATATGGAGGTATGTTGGCTACCTGGTCGGGGGTTAAGGGGACGGTTTGGTAAGGGTCTTGCCCTTGTTCAGCGTTTAGAGGTCCTGCAAGGGACCTGGGTCAAATTTATTAGGATCTCCTTCAATACCCATAGGTATTGGATGGCGGGGATCCAAACTCTTTGACCCCCTCATAAGTTAACTACTATTAATACTATAACCCGGCTATTTAGGACTGTATCCCTGCTGACTCAGACTACTTAGTCGAGGGTAACGTCACCGCCAAAAGCGGGGCCTACCATAATTTGCATTAATAACTTAATTCATTATCTTCCAATAATCCAACCTTTTAGGATTGTATCCTTGCTGACTCAAACTACTGGGTTGAGGGTAACGTCGCCTTCAAAAGAGGGGCCTACTACAATAACTAAGATAATCTCTTAAACAAGTGCAAAAGTGCGAAAATAATCAAAGGTTATACTAACACACGAGTCGGATCCAAGTGATTCATCTTGTCTATCTGTTTTTATTTATTTATATTTTTCAGCATTTAGTTAGTTTTTATTTTCTTAGTTTAAAATCATTTTTCTAACTTTTTGATTTGATTAGACGTTGAGGATAAACCGGTATTAAAAGCTCTTGTGTCCTTGGACGACCTCGGTATCTTACCAACACTATACTACGTCCACGATGGGTGCATTTGCCCATATGTGTGTTTAGTGTTAGTAAATATCGTGTTTTATAAATTTAAAACTTGGCTAAAGGTGTAAAAAAAGGGCTTAATTATATTATAAAAATATATTACACTACACACGCATCATAAAGCATGAATTGTTGAGCGCACGAGGAATTTGTATGGTTTTGGAAGTTTAGACTACAGATACTGCACATCATTCACACACCTTCATATCCTATCCTCATCCATAATCCCCTAACAAGACGTTCCGATACTTGAATAGGATCATCGTTAGCATCCTGAAATTCCAACACCCTTCTTACATCCTCAAATGTGAACTTCACCTCGACATCTATGTCTTTATCATTTTCATCTTTCATCTTCAAAACTGAGAATATCGTCTTTAAAGATTCATCAAATCTAGCATTCTTCCAGAAATTTTCCATATAAGACTTGTAACATTTATGTTTGTTAGTTAAAGCCTTTTTTTATTCTTCTTTGTTCGATGAAATCTAACACGTCAGTAAACGGACATATGTTGTGCCTTGCGTCGAAGTTAGAACTTTTAGCCTGTAGAAAACATTATAAACTGTAACACCTCGTAAATTCATGTCCAATATAATATCGACACGTGTCATGAGGTTTAAACGTGCAATGGATTACTTATGAGGGACTAAAGTTGACAAAAAAGAATGTACGTGTATAAAAGGATTCAAAATGTCAACATTGGATAATTATACCTTTCAACAACCCTACACGATGTTTATATCCTCAAACGAATGAATTATGAATCATATGAAGCCTTTTGTGGAAGAAAGTGATTGTTTACAAACCGCAAGGGTTAAATGTGTCAACATGTTTAAATATATACCTCTGAGTGACCTTTTAGCAAACCCGAAGCCTTGTAACGATTAATTATACTCACTAGAATGAGTGATAAAAATTTCACAAGGTTTCGATTTCATATGAGAAGGA